>NC_133776.1:46078168-46360661 GCF_003597395.2 Chelonoidis abingdonii | reverse complement strand
TGGAGTAGAGGGCGGGCCCAGGTCCCTCCCTCTCCACTCCCCTCCTCCAAGGACACTAGGGGAGTGATTAAGAACTGGTTCAGAGGCAAGCAATATCGCAGTGAACCTACCCCAGAGAAGAGAAAGCGCGAGACCCAGAGAACAATACCGGCAATTTGCCACAATATATATACCTTCACCAGGCTATGTCTAGGCAAATTAACTGTATTAACTGTATTATATTCACAGGCAACCTTAATTCATTTCCTAACCTTTGACTGTCTGACTTTGCAGTCTTAAAAATGTTCTTTTAACATAGTTTGTGTATGAGTGAGAGAGCTGTATATATTGATGATGATATAATGCCTTCGACTATAGTCTTTGCTTTTAAATTTTAGATAGGAGTTAACTACTGTCAGAAAACAGAAATTCTCCTTTAACTCACTAGGTACCCCCCACTTCTTTCTTCCAGATGCAAAGACTCATTCATTTGCTTGCATAATGGTTTTCTCACAAATATACATAATTTTTTATTTGATACTTATTCATGCGGTTGCCTTTTTTCTGTGGTATCTACATTATGCTTCAACATGAATTTTAAGTATTTTTTTTCCAAATGCATATTAGTAACCTGTATTAACTTTTAATTTCACCATAGCATATTGATTAACTGATTGTTTTGCTGATAAGGAGAAAGAGCTAAGACATTTGCTTTTCCTGATCAGGAATGATCACTGGGATGAACAAAATCATTGAACTCCATAGATTGCATTAGGGTACTGATGTATAATGAAGACTGAGATGTGGTGAAGACTGAGATGTAGCCTCCCTCTACAATTGTTCTAGTGTAAAATTTTCAGTCTTCTTTAATATTACTTTTATTAGTGGTATTACAGGAGCACCTGGAGGCCCTGAGATCAGACTTACATTGTGCTAGGGGCTGGGCAAACACATAGTAAGAAGCAGTTTAAAAATCTGTATAGCAAAATCCTGAGGTCTTTCCTCGAGCAAACTCCTGCTGATATCAGCCGAGAGATTTGCTTGAGTAAGGATTTTAGGATTTAGCCTTTTGACATTTTTAAGCTTGATATAAAGGTGATACTTCAATTAAACAAAGGCTAGGGTATTCATAATTATGGTTCTCACAGCAACCTTAATTCAGTCATTTGTGTGTATGCATTACAGTAGGATGTATTTCATTGCATTGCATGATGTCACATTTCATTTGCCAAATAATAACTTTTGACCTTTACTAGAATAGTGTAAGTTACACTGATTTTTAGACTGATCAGGCTATTTGTTTTGTATTATGTAAGTTTCATAAATTTCATAATTCTTTCATTGCATTACCTGTCAGAATTGATTGGTTGGGTACTAAAATGTTTTAATTCTTCTAGCCATAGCACTGTAAAGAAGACACTCAGAAATCTTTTCTCAATGATTCTATAGTCAACGGATGTAACAATGGTACTAATACTGGGCCGCAGACTGAATAGAGAGGATAGCGGGGTCCGTGATTCCCCTGCAACCAAACGTAAAGTTTTTGAAATGGACCCAAAGTCCTTATCAGGTCATGAGTTTTTTGACTTCTCGTCAGGATCATCCCATGCTGAAAGCATACTCCAGATCTTCAATGAGTTTAGAGACAGCCGCTTGTTCACAGATGTAATTATCTGTGTGGAAGGAAGAGAGTTTCCCTGTCATCGAGCTGTTCTGTCAGCCTGCAGTAGCTACTTCAGAGCTATGTTTTGCAATGATCACAGAGAAAGCAGAGAAATGTTGGTGGAGATCAATGGCATTTTTGCTGAAGCTATGGATTGCTTTTTACAGTACGTGTATACTGGCAAGGTGAAAATCACTACAGAGAATGTGCAATATATCTTTGAAACCTCCAGTCTCTTTCAAATTAGTGTTCTGCGTGATGCTTGTGCCAAGTTCCTGGAAGAGCAGCTGGATCCTTGTAACTGCCTGGGAATCCAGCGTTTTGCTGATACACACTCACTAAAGACACTCTTCACCAAATGCAGAAATTTTGCACTGCAGACGTTTGAGGATGTTTCTCAGCATGAAGAATTTCTTGAGCTTGGGAAAGATGAGCTCATTGATTATATTTGTAGTGATGAGTTGGTGATCAGTAAAGAAGAGATGGTTTTTGAAGCAGTTATGCGCTGGGTTTACCGTGCTGTTGATCTGAGAAGGCCAGTGTTACAGGAACTTCTAACACATGTGAGACTCCCTTTATTACATCCTAACTATTTTGTACAGACAGTGGAAGTGGAACAACTGATTCAGAATTCTCCAGAGTGTTATCAGCTGCTGCATGAAGCAAGAAGATACCACATACTTGGAAATGAAATGATGTCCCCAAGAACTAGACCACGCAGGTGAGAGGATTTTTTACTATTTTTCTGATATGCCCTAGAAGAACATTTTTTTTTACCTGTTTATCTAGTAGATATGAACTGTAACCAAGACTGCATCATAGTGAAGAAAAATTTGAAAGTGTCTTTTATTTTGTGTTACTGAGTTCTGCATTTTTACTGTCTTAACCACACACAAAAGCCTGGTCACCTCACATGCTTAACTTTAAGTAGGCCTTTGAGTAATCTTATTCACACATATATATAACTTTACTGATATGAGTAGTCCCCTAGAATTCAATAGGAAGGACACTGATGTCAGTAAGTTACTCACAGGGTAGATTTTGGCAGGATGAGATCCTCAGCCCTTTCCACTAGTTGCCCAGTTAAGCCACTTGCAGCAGCTTTCATTCCAGTTCATTACAATGAAGCCATTAATCCACTACATTTCATAATTATTTAATTTTTACAGTGTAAAATAATAATGTATTGTACACTTATCAAGGAGTTGGATGGCATTTTTCAGTTAGGGCAACAGTGACTGCTTTTGAAAATCCCACTGTTACACCACAAAACATTTTACAGGTTTAATAAAACACTTTACAGAACTAGAAATACAGGTCTAGAATTGTATAACAGATTTAGAGATGAAATAACAAAACAAATGAATATATTTACAGAATTACATAGTAGCTACAGAAAATATTTTAGGTTTAAATATTGTAACCCGTTTTTTAAAATCCTAAAACATGACTTCTTATTATCTCATAATACAACTGGAAATTGCTACTGTAAGCTACAGTAGGAAATGAGAAAAAATGCCAAGGGTGGTATTTTGGTAACTGTAGGTTATGGAGATTTCTTTTGGATTCTGCCATATACCTTCCTTCCCAGGTAATTGCTAAAAACATTACATTATTGAAAGAATGGTAAAGAAGGAAAACTAAGATGTTTAACTCTGGAAATTCTGCCAGACATAACATAGGTACTTGAGAAGATAAGTTGGCTAGCTGTAATGCTGCACTAGAGAATTAGCTGAAAAAGGAGACACCCACCTCCACCTCTCTGCTTATGTTTAACAGAGACATTTTTTGAGCAGGGTTTTTGTTACTAAACTTAAGAAGAAACTAAACACTGAATCATGAATGCAGCAACGAGAAGAATAATTTATAAAGAGAGAAGCTGGCTGGTCTCCCAGAGGTGATTTTTCCTTGTATCTATTATTAAATTCAAGGGATAGTTCCTTGTCATTTGATTCTGTTGCAAAAATTGATAAAGTTTTGTAACAGTTACCAGATTCCTCCCTGCCTCCTCTATGCTTTCCCCTTTCATTTCTTCTAAAATGGAGGTTGGTAGCTCCTTTACCCATTCCCTCTCTATGTGCCATGTATTGCTGCTGCTTCTTTCTCCTGCTTTGCTTTTATGTAAGCTTCGCTAGTGAAGAAAAAGCATAGAACCGACTGAAAGTTCTGTATACCAAAATTAATGTTTCTACTGAAACTTTTCTTAGGAATTGTTCTTGGGATTGTGTGTGCATATGTATCAGTATGTTTCTATACTTAAACTGGTTTCTGACTAGCTATTCAAAAACAGTGGGATTCTGGTCTGAGTTCATTTGAAGCAAGTAAAAATTGTCTGATGTCACTACACTTTTAAAACTTGGGTTGACAGTTGTTGATCCTCCCTTCTTGTCCCTTATGACCCTATGCCAGGAGTGGTCAATTATTTTTTGTCAAGGCCCAAATTTCTTTGTGAAGGTATAGTCAAGGTCCAGACTCCAGGGAAGAAAAATAATAAAAATAACTACAATAATGATAATAATAAGTAAATAAAGATTTTGGATTCCATTCAAACGCCTCTCATGGTCAGGATTTGGCCTGTGGTCTGTCTATTGACTGTTCCCGCCCTAAGCTTTCATTGTAGAACAAAGTGTGGATATGGGAGCCAGATAACTGAATACAGTTGCACTGACATCTTGAGGTCATCTCTCATATCTCCATTAAACTTCACAGTGACATCTAGTGGTCATGTTGTTCTAGTGCACGGGTGGGCAAACTACAGCCCTCGGGCTTCTTCTGGCCCATCAGACGTTTTTATCCATCCCTCAGGCTCCCGCCAGGAGCTCACAAGTCCCTTGATGAGCACCATCTTCCAGCACGCAGAGCCACACTGCACAGGCACAACTTCACTGTGCTGTTTCTGGGATTAGAACCTCGCCCCAGGTGGCAGAATGCCAAATTCCCTCCCAGTCTCCTACAGTCCCACCTGTCCCAGCCCATGGCGGTACCTGGTATGGCCGCCTTGGTGCCGCTGTCGGCAGGGCCCCTAGGAGTCCCCAGTACTGCCCCTGTAGAGCCTCCCACACAAACCACATCCCATGAGTCCCTTCTCCCCCATCTTGGTAACATCCCTTATAGAGCCCCCCCTCCCATGCTACACCCCATAGAGTCCCCCTCCCCCACTAGGTATTCATGGCCCGCCATACAATTTCCTTACCCAGATGTGGTCCTCAGGCCAAAGAAGTTTGCCCATCCCCGTTCTAGTGGATGGACTCCTGTGTATTTAAAACAAAATATGAATTGCATACCATAAGCTTTGAATATCTTTAGACTGGCTTACGGTTGTTGCTTATTTCAGTGCACAGACCCACTAGACCTGTTTAATGAAAATACATCAAGATGTACTTTTAATTGGTTGTTATTATGTTTATCTATTTCAACCAGTTCTTCTCAACTACTTTTTTTTAAAATGTAAGCATTCACTAATTTTTTCCTCTTAAGTGATTTACTTTTTATTTAACTGTTGCACTGCTGGCTATTATTTTTTTATGCAGCATTCAAATATGGTGGATGCTTTTACAGACAAAATTATTGATTTTTTTCAAAAGCCCTCAGAATTTCTGTCTGTGGAAATTTTTAATTTTTATGAACAGGTTTTCTTTGAACTGATTAAAGGACTTCTACCCAGGCAGCCATTTGTTGGTCTATATTGTTTCATTCAGCTTCCTCAAATAGTGTCATGAGAGCTGTATAGTTTCCTCTGTGAAGTACATCAGAAATCTGATTTTTAATTTCTTTTGTGAAAGTACTGGATTTAACATTACTTTGGTAATGTGATTTTCCGTTTTTTTTCTGTTTTGGGACCATGTAATGGCAGAGAGATCTCATGGATCACCTTCCATGTCATCTCCATAGGCCACAGTTTGAGAACCACAGCTCTACTGACCTCAATTTGCATTTTATTTCAATAGTTAACTGTTGCTGTTAACAGCCTATGCCTACTTGTATTTTGTGCCTGCCTATTTATTTTTTAACTTGATCCCTATTATCTGTATTGATGGCACACTGTCCCAAGTGCAAAAAACTCTAAGGTCTGGTCTACACTAGAAAATTAGGTTGTCTTTAACTGTGTAGCTCAGGAGTGGATTTGGGTGTGAAAAATTCCACCCCTATGTGTAGTGTGGTTAAGCTGACTTAACACCTAGTGTAGACAGCGCTAGGTCAATGAACAAATTTTTCTGTCGACTTAAGTATTGCCTCATGGGGCTTGTCTGCACTTGAAATGCTACAGTGGCACAGCTGCAGCACTTCAGTGTTGAGACTGTATATGCCAAGGGGAGGCGTTGTCCTTTTGATGTAGGTAATCCACCTCTTTGAGAGGTGGTAGCTAGGTCGACGGAAGAATTCTTCCATCGACCTAGCCTAAGCTGCACTAGATAATTAAGACAGCTTAACTACGTTGCTTGGGAGTGTGAAAAATCCACACTCCTGAGCAGCACCATTACGCCAAACTAACCCTCAGTGTAGATAGTGCTAGGTCGATGGAAGAATTCTTCTATCAACCTAGGTCCTGCCTCTCAGGGAGATGGATTACCTATGCCAACGGGAGGAGTTCTTCCATCAGCATGATGCAGCAGCAAAGCTGCAGTGGTACAGCTGTGCCACTGTAGCATTTCAAGTATACAAAAGTCGTGGGACTTAGGTTGGCTTAGCTGCGCCACCCAGGGGTGTGGATTTTTCATACCCCTAAGTGACGTAGTTATGTTGACCTAATTTTCTAGTGTACAGCACGCCTTAATCTCCACATGCGTGACCATCCAGAGGTGTGGTTTGTTTATTTTTAAATCCAGAACTGGATTTAAAATATTTTAGTAAATTAATTCTCTTTCAGAGAGAGCAAAACTATGCATCATCACTCTCAGGCAGTATTTTTGATCCACGGATATTGGCTCATTTATTTCTTAATTTAAAAAAGACTGGCAATCATGCATAAGACTGCAAGTTTGTCACAGAAGTCACTGATTCTGTGACTTCTGCAGTGGTTGGTGCCCCTGTGCCAGATGCATCAGCTGCTGCTGGGGCAGTCTCAGGCCACCACACCCCCATCCCCCAGCAGCAACAGGAGTTTGGGTTTGGGAAGGGAGCAGGGGGTCGGGGCACGGGCCAGGGTGAGGCGGGCAGGCTCTGAGAGGTGTGGAGTCAGGTAGGGAGCCTGCTGACCTCGCCAACACCCCCCCAACGTCAGCACCAGCGGGGATCCTGGGCTGTGTGCTGTTGCCCATGCCCCCCCAGCACCAGTGGAGTCCCAGGCCACACACCACTGCTCACGCCCTCCCCAGCACCCACAAGGGTCCTGGGCCACACGCTGCTGCCCGTACCCCCCCACAGCACCTTCAGTGCCCCCAGACCACCCCCTTCCCTCCTCAAGCACCCTTGGCACCCCCAGCCCCCCCCCCAGGTTTAATCAGGGGTATATAGTAGAAGTCATGGACAGGTCACAGGCTGTGAATTTTTGTTTACTGCCCGTACCTGTCCATGACTTTTACTAAAAATGTCTGTGACTAAAGTGTAGCCTTAATCATGCACAACAAGCTCCTCATTTGGCAGAAGACCTTGATTGTAGTCTTTAAAAATATCAATAGCCAAACCTTGTCCTTTGTAGGTATCTTTGGTACATACACTTGGGATTGCCTGTAGGGGAAAAAGTAAGACAGACAAATTACTTGCTGTTGAAAGAAACCAATTTATTTTTCTGAACAGTGCTTCCTCAACACATAAGGTTCTTTCCCTCTCTCCCTTGAGAGATATCGTTCCAAGATTAGTTCCTCAAAAAAAAAAAAAAAAGATGAGATAACTAAACATTAAATAGATAAAAAGCAGGACCTGACATCACTTCAAGGTTGGAGCAAATGAAGGGAAGTTTTCTTTGAGTTTTTTGACTAGCTATGAGAGAGTAACTTAGAACATTTTATCAAATGACCTAAGTGTGTAAACATAGTTCTTAAGACAAGTATTTATATTGTGATATTTCCTAGCACATTCACATTTATCATTGACTTTGCTTTTTCTAAAATATTTAGAGTAAAAAGGACTTACTTGTTTAACGAGACAACAGTAATAATCAGCTAGTTTTTACTTGTGGTGTCCCACAATGTGAAAAACTATGGTTTTAAATAAAGACCTACAGCACTTTTATCATTTATAAACAAAGTTGATGACAGATCAAGCAGTTGTTATAGACACAAGGTAATGTGATTTTTTGCAGGATTGGGTCATAGTAAATAAGATACCTGCTCTTATGGAATTATTTGTAGTTAAAATAGTGTATACCAGTGGTTCTCAAATTAGGGCCGCCACTTGTTCAGGAAAAACCTCTGGCTGGCCAGGTTGGTTTGTTTACCTGCCGCATCCGCAGGTTCAGCTGATCGTGGCTCCCACTGGCCACAGTTCACCGCTCCAGGCCAATGGGGGTTGTGGGAAAGGCTACCAGCACATCCCTTGGCCCACGCCATTTCCTGCAGCCCCCATTGGCCTGGAGCTGCGAACTGCGGCCAGTGGGAGCCGCGATCAGCCAAACCTGCAGACGGGGCAGGTAAACAAACAGGCCCGGCCCACCAGGGGCTTTCCCTGAACAAGCAGCAGCCCCAGTTTGAGAACCACTGGTGTACAGTGTATCGACATGCTCTTTGAAAGATAGAGTGCATTTGATATCTGGTTTGATACGGTTAGTTACACCAGTGCATTGATGTAATTACATAAGTGCAAATTTCCCTAAACTAGAGACGCTTAAATGGAGAGAGGTTTTTATAGGTGGCTCATGAGCAAAAGTGAATTTGAGGGAGGGACTAATGATTTGGTAGGCTCATATATAGTAGCTGGTTGGTCCTTTCTATGCATTCATATATTGAATAAGATATTGTAGTGAGGTATATAGCTTATATTATAACTATAGAAGTATAATCTGAAGATACCAGGTTTTCTTCTGAATTTGAGTGGAAACTGAGCAGGAATATGGAGAAGAGTTAATGTCTAAGTTTCTTTAACTCTGGTTTCCATATTTTCGAATGTTTGGATTTGATACTGGATTTTTTTTTGTTTTTTTGGTTAAGTGTAACATTAACTTTGAATTTGCTGGCTTTGGTACTTGGTTTTATTATTTCAATCTTCTTTGAAGTTTTCCTCCATCACTATACCCTCTTTCACGTTACTGATACATATTTGCAACCATATGTCCTGTCTAACAAAGTTTTTGTTTGATCCATAAGTCTTAAACTTTTTTTGAAAAAAATTTTCTGTAACACTTGGAAGATATTTAGTTCTAAATTAGTGAAATATTAATGTGATGCAAACTGTCACAGGAGTCTGTGAGATTTGTAACTTTGCAGAAGACTGTTTTCACTATGATGGATTTTATCTGAAACTTCCAGAACTGCATATATAAATTTCTTACACACAGCTTCAGCTTTACGTCTGATATTTCTCCATTTTCAATAAGAGGAGGAAAACAATCTTAAAGTTTAAGGGCTTTTTAAAATTTTGATTTTTTTGATAGCACAATCATGCAATATAACTCCACCCTTTATTAAAAAAAAGGTTACTTATTGGCTTGGTTACCTAGCACACAATGGGACAGCTGGAAATACAGTGAAACCCTTAACCATTTTGTAAGGAAATAATTATTGCTGTAGAAGTCAGAATAACATTAAATAATAGATTTTCAAATTTTAAAACTGAATGACCTTGTTCTTTCAAGCTGATATTGTTTGCTACATATGCTTTAATAAACATCTATTTTGTCTTTCTGTTTTCATTCTATTAGATCAACTGGTTATTCTGAGGTGATAGTCATTGTCGGAGGCTGTGAACGAGTTGGGGGTTTTAATCTACCATACACTGAATGCTACGATCCTGTGACAGGAGAATGGAAGTCACTAGCTAAGCTCCCAGAATTTACCAAGTCTGAATATGCAGTGTGTGCTTTACGGAATGATATTCTTGTTTCAGGTAAATAATTCCAGGAAGCTTAAGCATCGTGATGGCAGAGGGAACATCCTTGGATAATTTACAGTTCTTTAGGAGATTGTTGCTCTTTGAACTTCCAGAAGCTGCTGGAATGAAAATTTCACCAATTTCACCCACTTTAGCCTATGTGTTGCTTACTAAATCATCTCCCTCAGTATGTGTTGAGTGTAAATCCTGTGCCTATATTTGATAGCCACAAATATTTTTTCTTATTGTTTTGTTTTTAATCATTAATAATTACAGCCATGGCTGAAGTTTCATCAAGGAGATCTGGGGATATAATATTGATATGAGTAGAGCTTAGAGCTAAATGACTGTATGAACTGACCCACATTCCAATAAGTTCTCCTCCATACTGGTTAAGTATGCAGCTTTTAAATATTAGTGCTCAGGTTCTGCAGTGAAAACAGATCAAATCTTTTTTCAGCATAGAAATGTATAGTAGAGGCAAATACCTCACCCTTCTTAAATCCTGACCTGGAGGTGCTGAGCACCTGCATCTCCCACTGAAGTCAATGGCAGTTGTAGATGCTCAGCACCTCTCAAGTTTAGACCAAAAAAAAATAGTTGTTTGGGTCCATGTCTGTCATCTAGACCAATGGTGACAGAATCAGCTGGATACTAACTCCTGTCCTGGAACTATCTATCTCCCCCATTACATTTGTTTGTTACCTCAAAGCAGAATGGATTTGATTTAAATCAATTTGATTTAAATCATGATTTAAATCACTAGTCAGGAAGACTCGATTTAATCATGGATTTCTACATAAAAGTGCATTCTTGTTGGTTCTTATAACTTTAATACATATTCTTCACAACTCAGAGATAGATGTAGATTTCTTTTTTAGAAGGTACACACTATACATTTTTAAGGTGATTTATTTTGAAAACTTTTCAGATTAGTTTTACAGCTATATTAGAAAATGATTGGTTATTTCATTTACCAAAGGTAATTGAAGTAGATATTTATGAAGTCACTGGGAGGTGTACTATCTCCAGTTCAACAGGTTAATCATTAATATTTGGAGGATTTTCTTTCCATGCTTATTAGGAGGGGAACGTCCCCAGACAGACATTTAAATTGTTTCATTTAACTAAAATAACAATGTTATGTATTCTGGATTTTCTTCTTCAACAGCAGACATATAATATTTTAACAAAACAAGCATATGAATTTTTGAATTTAGTTAAATATTCAAGTTTTTTACGATCAGGTTTGTTTTTGTTAAAATGATTTAACTAAAATAGTTAAATGAAATATTTTTTTTAAAAAAATTGAAATAGACTATGTCAGCCAGGTCGGCAACTTAAAATATTGACTTCTGCAACTCAGTCATCTTCACCTTCATTTTCTTGTTTGTTCATTATCTGGAAAAGAAAAACAAGTTTTCCTGCTTTTTCAGGTCCCAAACGATTTATCAGTTTGGAATGAATTAGTCCAAAGGAAGAAAATATTCTTTGTACTCCGGCAGAAGAAGCTACTGCTGTTAAAAGTGAGATTATCACTTCAACAGTCTCTGAATCCAAGTGCTTTAGTGACTTCCACCAGTTCACTGGTGTAACTTTCTTTAAAAAATCATCAACAAACATATATTTCTTGAATGGTTCACTCTTAGCTCTGAAGTTTATTATAGTTGGCATTATGGCATTATGATTGCTGGATGTCTATGTCATAGCCAACTCCTCTTCTTCAGTTGTGGTACTGAGTATTGAGAATATTCGCAAGAAAATGAGATGGAGATAGTGCTTGTCCCATTTGTTTTTTGAATGCTTGTAATTTAACTCTGTCATTGCATATTTCCCTTTTTAAGATCTCACTCAGTTCCTTCCAATTTCAACAGCGCCAGCAATAAAACAGCAATTCTCTGCATTTTGTTCAAGGCTACAGATATAGGCTTCAGGGTATTCAGTATGTGTTCAACATTTCTCTTAAGCCCAATGTTGAGAACTTTGGCTGTGACGGTGCCATCTATTTTTTCATTATTTTGTTCACAAACTGTCATCAGATCAGGCCAGTTCTTGATACAGTGCTCAAAACAGTCCACTACTGAGTTCCATCACACGTCTTGTGGGAGAGTTAATTTGGTTCCTCCCACTTTTTTCAGAGCAGCTGCTGCAAAGTGGTTGTTTCAAAAGTATTTTGCAATTTCAACATTAGCCCTTATTTCTGGAACACTGAAGTCTTTGGCTAGGAGATGCATCAAATGAGCACTGCTACCGTATGTTATTATCTTGGGACTCTCTTCAGTCTCTTCTAAATTTCTTCTCATCTTGGATACATTTGCAGCATTGTCTGTGACCAAAGCTGTGTACTAGACATTTGAATTTTTTTTCAGTTTGTTATAGCTTTTACTGCTACTTCTTGTAAGTATTCTGCTGTGTGTGCATTTCCTGATGTATCAATTGTTTCTGAAAGGAAGACATTCCCTCCTTCTGTTGTCATACAAGCACATACAACAGGATCATTGTGGACATTGTTCCACCCATCAAAACTCAGATTAACAGTTTCACCCTCTAGACCTTTTGCACACTGTTCAGTTTCTCTTTCATACACTTTATTCAGCAATTTGCTTGCAACATCTGCTCTGTTGAGTGGACTGTATCTTGGTCTTAATGACTGAACCATGTTAATGAAGTGTGAGTTCTCAATCATACGGAAAGGAGAGTTTGTTGCATAAACAAACCAGGCAATTTTTTCATCAATTACCTCTTTTTGTAATCTGCTGGTTCTTATCACAAACTTATGTATAGTTGTTTCTGCATGATTTTTTTTTTCTTTTTGCTACAGGTGATATACTGTAGCTACGTGATATACATGATGTGACTGAAACACTATCAGTGGCAGATAACTCTGAAACTGTAGAAAATGATGGTGATCTTGAAGATGGATAGTCTTCAGAATCCTGTATTTTGAGGATGGATTCTCCTAACAAAATAAGTCAATGCAGTTATTTAATTATTATTACCATACTGCTCATTTAGTATTACTTATTGCATTCACTGACACTCAGTACTACTTTAAAGGTAAAATTATAAAAGGAAGATCTGCCTATTTCAGTTATTTATTTTTTTATCACAACTGCATCTAAAATGATAGCACCGTAGAGTAACAACTATATTTTATGCTCAAACATGAGAATTCAAGAATAGTCCAGAAGGAAGACAGGCAGTCCTTAAGAAAGAAATATGAAACAAAGAAGTTTACCAACCTGAAGATCCTGCGTGTTCAGACATGTTGCTTTCATCATCTTCAACTCAGCTTCCTCCTGAGAAGGAACACTTTTCATGACGTTGTTTCATTCGAGCAACCAGGCCTTGCATTTCTTTGTTGCGCTGTTTGCATTTTGCACACATGCCTATCTTACCCACAGGTAGAGGAACTTCATTAAAATATTCCCAAACTGGATCTCTTTTACGGCCTGCTTCCATTATAGGTTTTCCCTTCTAATGAGAGAATGGTATGGTAGATCTCAGGTCAGTGAAGGCTACACTCAGAACTCAAGACTTCTGGAATATGCTGCTTAAACAGTTTCACTTCTTTTGTTTCTACTGCCTGTCCCTCCCTTTTCACATTTATCTACAGACTTCTTCTTGTCCAGATCTATTCAGCACCCAACAATCTTCTATTCATCGAACTTTTGAAACTTTTCACTTTTAGAGAGAGGTAAGGGATTGAATCTGTGTACACAAATTTGCAGAGGGACAATAGGGTTGAGGTCTGCTATTTCTGACCTCTGTATATTATTTGTTTATTTTATTTAAAAACATTTTTGCTGATAACAAGCACGTTATCTCTGGAGACACAAATCCACAGTTTGAGAACTGCAAAACTAAGCATCTCTGGTGGTATCTTCTAGACTGAGCATTGAGTCCCATTGGGTAGATAGAAAGATTAACCTAAATAATCTATACAGAAGCCCATGGAACCCCATAAGATTGGGTCCCTAATCCATGAACTATTGGAACTCATTTACAAAGTATTTCTTAAACATTACATGACTATATTGTCTCATATTATAGAATTAGAATTTATAATCCCTGTTCCATGATGAGATATCTTTGAGCTATAATGTATCTTAATTAAAACTATCTTTAGATAGTTTTTTCCTCAAAAAGCGTTTTATCAAAAAAATCTGATTTAAATAAAAAAAATCCATTTTTTTAAATCATTGATTTTTATCCACCCTGTCTCAAAATGACTATCTTCCCAAATGTAAAATACCTTTGTCATTTCAGAAAACAGACAGTGGAACCGAGAGGGGGACATATGCACAAACCATGTAGAGGAAAAGAGCCAGTGTTATGTACATGCGTCATAGCATATAAATCTTAGAGATTTCCTTTCCAATGGCTCACCCATGCAGTGGCGCTCAAAGAAGTCTGAAGAGTGTGGAAAAAGTCATTGAAATATTTCCCAACATTAAAAAACCATTTGCTCAGCATATTATTCTGAAAGGTTTGCACAATGGGATGTATTTCTCATGTATTTTCATGTTTGAAAATATTAATTAGTATTAGCAATTTTTAGAATCATAGAACTGGAAGGGACCTCAAGAGGTCATCTAGTCCAGTCCCCTGAACTCATGGCAGGACTAAATATTATCTGGACCATCTCTGACAGGTGTTTATCTAACCTGCTCTTAAAAATCTACAGTGATGGAGATTCTGTAACCTCCCTTGCTGCAACTTAAGCCCATTGCTTCTTGTCCTATCCTCAGACGTTAAGAAGAGCAATTCTTCTCCCTCCTCCTTGTAACAACCTTTTATGTACTTGAAAACTATTTTCATGTCCCCTCTCAGGCTTCTCTTTTCCAGACTAAACAAACCCAATTTTTTCAATCTTCCCTCATAGATAATGTTTCTAGACCTTTAATCATTTTTGTTCCTCTTCTCTGAACTTTCTCCAATTTGTCCACATCTTTCCTGAAATGTGTCTCTGAGAACTGGACACAATATTCCATTTGAGGTCTAATCAGCATGGAGTAGAGTGGAAGAATTACTTCTTGTGTCTTGCTTACAGTACTCCTGCTAATACGTCCGATAATGATGTTTGCTGAGTCTACCTCTCAGTCTGCTTCTGAACAACTGCCTTGTTGAAATGTAATGTTTTATGAGACAACAGAATGAGATCCAGTGTCAAAAATAGCTGATAATATCCTTCTCAATACTGACTTAACAATTAAGAGAAAAACGTTACTTTTTAGTATTATCTTTGAGAGATTTATTAGAATTCTTTCAGTCTAAGTTATAATTAACAAAGGATCTGTTGTCTTAAAGTGTAGGAAAGTGGTTATTTAGATTAAAATGCAAGCCTTGCCTCTTTGATTAGACTTTTCTCCAGCAGTGACATCTTCTAAGGAACAACCTACAACTAGCAAATAGAAGGCAAGAGCAAACAAACATGCACATCAGAAACAGGAGGCTTTGAAAATTGTCATCTAGGAAACAGATCTCTCCAATTTTTGTATAGCATGAAGATACCACAGTGATAGGTGCCTTATCTGAGATAGATCATGGAAGATTGTACTTTGTAGAGGGTTGGGAGAAGACTGGTGTAGATCATTATGGTACATGATATTTTGGGGGGAAGCGGTTGGAAGAGATTATTGTTTTGGGAGGCTACACTTCATAAGAGATGTACGTCCTCTACACAGTGACCAAGAACATCTGAAAACCTCTATCTACTTAAATTTATATAATCACAGATGAGTCTACATCAGATGTATAGGATGTGACATTTTCCATGGTCGTCTGCAGAGGCATCTGTCAGTATCCAGCATCTCTTATTTAATAACTTCCTTAGTCAAAGATACATTGGTGTTTTTCTGTCTTTTTTCATATTTTAAAGGTGGAAGAATTAACAGCCGTGATGTGTGGATTTATAACTCTCAGCTTAACATTTGGATCAGAGTTGCTTCCCTAAACAAAGGCAGATGGCGTCATAAAATGGCTGTCCTTCTTGGTAAAGTAAGAGAAATAATTCATTACTTATTATAGCTAATATATTTCCCAAATATAAGCAAAACTTAAATGTAAAACCAGGTGTAACTATTTAGAGTTAGACTGCATTCCCCATCAACTCGTATTGCTTTTAATAACCAATTAATTATGGGCTCGGTCAGGTTGCCAGTGTCCATAGAAGTTAAACTGATGTTTCCTAACTTCTGATTCTTCTTCGAGTGCTTATTCACATCAATTCCAATCAGGTGTGTGCACGCAGCATGCACAGCCATCGGAAAGTTTTCCCTTAGAAGCTCCCGTTGGGTTGGCTGTGGAGCCCCCTGGAGTGACACCTTCATGGCGCTCAATATATGACCCTGACGACCAGGCCCCTCCTCAGTTCCTTCTTACCACCAGTGACAGTCGTTGGAACTGCAGTCACTTGCTTAGCAAGTGCTTCCCTTAGCGTTCTTTCATATAGTTAGCTTAGCCTAGTTTAGTTGTAGTTAGTCTTAATTGTTAGTATATATATTGTATATAGTGAGGTTTGGGAGCGGGGTTTCCCCAGTCCCCAAACCTCTCCTTCCCCCCCACCCCTCTTTGGGCTCCAGCACATGCCGCGAGCCCAAGGCTCTAAACCCTGTGGAACCTGCAGCAAGCCTATGCCAGTGAGTGACCCCCACAACTCATGTCTGAAGTGTCTGGGGGAGGCACACCAGACAGAAAGGTGCAAGATCTGCAGGGCTTTCCACTCCAGAACTAAAAAGGATTTCCGATTGAGGCAATTGCTTCTGGAATCTGCCTTTCATCCCCAGTCTACTGTGAGCCCCCTCGGCATCGGTACATGACACCGTGCCCAGGAAGGACTCTAGTCTAAAAGACCTTCGGCACCAGTGCTCTCCGGCACTGCAGGATGCACAGACAACCCGGCACCGCTCGCATTCACCAGTGCCATACAGGCTGCATAGAAAAGTCAACAGAGCACGTTCCCTGTGCAGAAAACAACGGGATCTGCAGGCACGATACCAGGGCGTCCCATGAAGGAGCTCTCGGCATCCAGGCAGCAAGAATGGGTTCCATCAACTTCAGTTCCCACAAGGAGACTGTTGAGTCTGGTGCACATCGACTCCCGGGATGGGCAGTGCCAGGTGGAGGAGTTGGAATTACCCTCCACCCTGGACACATCTGAAGCCACCAGAGACTTAACAGCGATGATGACTCCTCAGCCCCTGGTGATCAGAGATAAGCCCCCAGTGTCGCCACAACCATCGCCATCTAGAGGCAAGCTGGCCATGATGCGGCGGTCTCCCTCTCCTGCCTGGCACCAACAAGAGAGCAGCAGTGAACTCCGGCTCCAAGAGATAACCGGCACCGACTCTCAGCACCAGTCCCTTGGCACTGGACCCTCGACACTGGTTCCCAATGCCGGATTCCCAGTTTTGGTCCCCAGCCTGGGCATCTCGACACCGGTCCCCTGCATCATCGGCAGAGGTCCCTGGCGCAGTACCATGCGGCACCACCATGGTCATCTCTGTCGAGATCTGTGTCTTCAAACTCAGGTGGTGACTCATACTATTCCTGTCGCAGCAAGCATAGATCCGACAAGCAACGGAGGGAGGTACCAAAGGCATGGCAACCCCAGTGTCAACCTCTGGCGCAATGGCCTTTTTGGACCCCCTGGGCTTACCGTCAGGCCCAGAGCTCCTGTTCGGTGGCCTTGGAGCACTGACCACCCCAGCCAAAGATCAGCCTACGCCCCGTGGTTCTGAGGCGACCTTGGCACAAGCCCCACAGCCAGCACAGGTCACAACCAAGGCAACTCTGAGGCACAACCCATTGCAGGGCCAGGCTACGGTTGCCACAAAGGCCCCAGAGGCTGAACAGGAGGAGATCAGGGAGTAAAAGGGTCAGGAGGATCCTGTGCCACCTCTGATCTCCTCATCTTCATCTTCAGATGAAGTGGTGGTGGGAGCTTCAACCTCGGATCCTTTCCCATTTGACCACAGGGCCTACCAGGAGCTTCTACAAAGGACTGCCTGTAACATGGGTTACAGGCGGAGGAGGTGGTCAAACCCGAAGTCCCCAAGATCAACCTCCTTGCACCAGAAGGACCATCCAGGGTAGCTCTGTCACTAATAAAAACTATCCAGAGCAATATTAAGACTCTGTGGCAGATCCCTGCCTCAAACCTGCCCACCGCCAGGGGGCTAGAGCGCAAGTACTCCGTTCCCTCCAAAGGATACGAATACCTGTTCTCTCACCTGCAACCATTCTCTCTCGTAGTATCGGTGGTGAATGAGAAAGAGAGACAGGAGCAGCAAGAATTGGCCCCTAAATCCAAGGCGTCGAAAAGGGTGGACCTTTTTGGCAGGAAAATCTACATAACTGGGGGCCTACTGCTGAGGATAGCTAACCAGCAAGCTGTCCTCAGCAGGTAAACTTCAACTCGTGGGCCTCCATATTGAAGCATAAGGAGCTGATTCCACCAGACTCCATAGCTGAGTTCTCGGCTATCACTGCTGAAGGGAAAGCAGTGGTGTGAAGCCTTCTCCAGGTTTCATGGGACTCGGCAGGCTCAGCTGCCTGCATCCTTTCCTCAGGAGTAGCCATGAGGAGGAACTCGTGGCAATAAGCAAACCTTCATCTGGCTCTAAAAAGGCCTTTTGAAGGGATGCCCGAGGACTGCACATCCACTGTGACATTGGATCCTTCCCCTTCTTTTTATGAATCACCTATCCCACTTTTACTGTGCATGGTCTCAAATAACATCAGGCTGCTGGGTTCTTTGCACGTTAGAAGTGGGATATTCTCTCCAATTCTGCTGCTCCCCTCCCTCCCACCTCCCTTTCCTGTCTCTCTTCAGGGACCCTTTACATGAGCAACTCCTTATCCAGGAGGTGCAAGTGCTCATTGCAACAGGGGCAGTGGAGGAGGTTCCTCAGGAGCTAAGGGGCAAGGGATTCTGTTCCTGTTATTTCCTGATCCCCAAAGCCAGGGTATGTCTCAGACCCATCCTAGACCTACGAGGACTCAACAAATTAATGATAAAGTTGAAGTTCCACATAGTCTCTGGGGCACTAGTACACTGTCCTCAACATGAAAGATGCGTATTTTCACATAGCCATTCGACCAGCACACAGACGATTTCTCTGGTTTGTGGTTGACCAAAAACATTATCAGTTTGCGGTCCTCCCCTTCGGCCTGTCAGCAGCCCCCAAGTGTTCACCAAGTGCATGTCCAACATAGCAGCCTTCCTTCAAAGGAAGCAGGTGCAGATATACCCATACCTCGACGACTGGCTGTTCAGGGACCTCACCAGGGAGCACATGGAGTCTCAAGTCGAATTAGTCAGATATACTTTCAACAGAATGGGTCTCTTCCTCAATGTGAACAAGTCAACCTCGTCACTGACCCAAAGAGTAGAGTTCATCGGGGCGCTGCTGGACTTGGTACGGGCAAGAGTGTTTTTGTCAGAGAACTGATTCCAGGTCATGACAGACATTATTCAAGGCCTCAGGTAATTCTCGACCACCGCAGCATGGAGATGCCTGAGTCTCCTCAGCTACACGGTAGCCTGCACTTACATGGTCCTCCATGCCAAATTGAGGCTCAGGCCACTCCAGGCGTGGCTCACTTCGGCCTACCGCCCGGGACACAACAGTCTAGATGTAGTGGTCAAGGTGCCTGGGCAAGTACTCGAGTCCCTCCAGTGGTGGCTCAACCCCTGGGCAGTCTGCGAGGGAGTTCCATTCAACAGCCCACAGCCCTCCTTGGCCCTTGTAACAGATGCGTCAGCTCTGAGATGGGGTGCGCATTTGGGAGACCTACAAACACAGGGCCTGTGGTCACAGGAGGAGCTTCCCCTTCTTATTAGCAACAAGAAGCTCAGGGCAGTATGGTTAGCATGCCAAATCTTGTGGCCCTAGCTACGAAGTCAGTGCATAGCAGTGATGATAGACAACACCACTGCCATCTTTTACATCAACTAGCAGGGTGGATCCTGTTCCTCCTCCCTATGTCGAGAAGCCCTCCAGCTATGGGAGTTCTGCATAGTCCATTCCATTTACCTTGAGGCATCCTATCTCCCAGGAATGGAGAACAAACTAGCAGACTACCTCAGCAGATCGTTCCGAAATCATGAGTAGTCTATCTGTCTGGATGTCATACACTCCATCTTCCAAGGGTAGGGGTTTCCCTAGGTTGATCTGTTCACCACCAGGAACAACATGAGGTGTCCAAGGTTCTGCGCCTTCCAGCATCACTGTCCTGGCTCAATCAGGACATGTTTCTGCTTCCCTGGAGAGGCCACCTGTTGTAAGCCTTTTGCCCGATCCCTCTCATGCACAAGGTACTTCTCAAGGTCCGCAGGGACAGAGCGGACGTAATTCTGGTGGCCCTAGCGTGGCCCTGAAAACAATGGTACACCACACTCCTGGAACTGTATGTGGACCCTCCAATCGAGTTACCACTGCATCCCAATCTGATCACTCAGGACCACGGTCGCTTTCACCACCTGGACTTCCAGTCCCTCCATCTCACAGCCTGGAAGCTTCATGGTTAAACCAGGGAGCTTCTGTGTTCAGAACCAGTAAGGGAGGTCCTACTTGGCAGTAGGAAACCACCTACTAAAGCCACATCTAGCTAAGTGGAAAAGGTTCACTTGCTGGTGTCCCCAGCAGCATACACCTCCACTACAAGTGTCTATATAGCTCATTCTGGAGTAACTTCTGTACCTGAAACAACAAGGACTGGCAGCATCATTCATCAAAGTACATCTCACTGCTATCTCAGCCTTCGATCTGGGAGCGTCTGGCCGATCGGTATTTGCTAACCCCATGGTAGGCTGTTTTCTTAAGTGTTTGGAACGCCTACATCCTCAGACCAGACAGTCTGTCCCAGTGTGGAACCTCAATCTTGTCCTCTCCAAATTAATGGGTGCCCCCTTTTGAGCCAATAATGACTTTCTCCCTTCTCTATCTATCGTGTAAGGTAGACTTCCTGGTGGCCATCACATCAGCTAGGGGAGTGTCAGAGCTAAAGGCTCTTACCTCCGATCCACCCTACACGATCATCCACAAGGATAAGGTGCAACTCAGGCTTCACCCAGCCTTTCTTCCCAAGGTGGTGTCACTCTTTCATACTAGCCAAGACATTTTTCTACCTATCTTCTATCCTAAGCCTCATTCTAGTAATCAAGAGCAGAGGCTATACTCATTGGACGTTCGGCAAGCACTAGCATTCTACATCGAGTGCACTAAGCCATTCAGGAAATCGAATCATCTCTTTGTAGCGGGAGCAGACAGGATGAAAGGACTCCCAGTCTCATCTCAGAAAATATCTTCCTGGATCAATTCTTACAGCCGCACATGCCACAAGCTGGCCAGGGTCCCAGCCCTGGCACTTATGGCACATTTGACAAGGACACAGGCCTCGTCAACAGTGTTCCTGGTCCAGGTCCAGATACAAGAAAGTTGCAGGGAAGCAATGTGGTCCTCGGTGCATACATTCACCACTCATTATGCTGTTATCCAGCACGCCAGAAATCATGCAGCATTCGGCAGAGCGGTGCTCCAATCAGTGTTCCCTTAACTCCGACCCTACCTCTGGGGTGGAGCTTGGGAGTCACCTAATTGGAATTGACAGGAACAAGGCACTCGAAGGAGAAAAAATGGCTACTTACTTTCTTGTAACTGTTGTTCTTCAAGATGTGTTGTTCATGTCCATTCCAGTGCTCACCCTCCTACCCCTCTGTCGGAGTAGCCGGCAAGAAGGAACCAAGCAGGGGCTGGGTTGGCAGGGTCATATACTGAGCGCCATGAAGGTGCCACTCCAGGGGAAAAGGGAGAAAACTTTCTGACGACTGAGCATGTGGCGCACATACACCTGATTGGAATGGACATGAACAACACATGAAGTGCTGTTCTGGTACATTGTGGAAGATCTAAAAGGAGATAAATGTTATGGGTACAACTGAGCAGCCAATTACACCTCTTCATAAACGCACAGGTTAAGCATGTGTCCAACAATGATTTGGTACATAAAATAAAACTGGGCCTTAGACATCTTTTATCTGCAAATCCTTCACTTATGCTGTCACTGACTCAAATTGATTGTGACTTTAGCAGAATATCTGGGCCTTTTTATTTAATAATCTGCATGTATATTGAACATTTAAATCAAAATATAAATCAGTAAAGAAACTCTTATTCTTGCTGCAGTTCCAAAGGCCTATTTTATTATTCTGTACAAATACAATAAATGAGATCAGCAATCCCCACAGGTTTCATTCATGAGTGTGAGTGGCGATATATACACTCATTAGGGAACTGTAGTATGTAGATTCTTAGAGATAACAGCAACTGCTTCAAGTTGGGATTGACCTGAGGTGAACAAATTTGAGCAGAGACGGTATATCTGTCAATATGCTAATAGTAATATATTTGTCAGTCTCTTTTTCTTAAACTGTAACTTATGCGATAGGCAGCCAGGTAAGAAAATACGTGACCAAAAGGTAAATCAGAGTAAAGAAAGTCATTTTAGACAGGAAAGAGAGAAGTAAAAAGTTGAGGAGAAAAGAGTGAAGTTTTAAATAGAGTTTCTTATTATTTCTGAATATAATTTGTAATATCAGTGAAGATAATCATAGAGATTTCTTATAGAGCATGTTCAAGTAAGAAGGAAATCTAATGTCCATATTTGTAACACATGTTCTGGTGTCCACTGATTCCAGTATCTCTGCATACCAGTGTATGGCTGCTCTCTTGAGATTCTTTAGCTCAGAATCTTAAAAGGCAACATTCCTGTTCTTCTGCAAAGAAGCTTTCTGGGGGGAACACCTATGCATTCAAAAATATAGCAAATCAGAACTGAGGTACTGAAGCTTTGAATGAGTTTAATCCTATACTTGCTTAATTAAAACTGGAGATAAAGAAGATGCTATTTTCTCTTGTTTTGCATAGGTGTATGTAGTTGGAGGGTATGATGGGCAAAGTCGACTCAGCAGTGTAGAATGTTACGATTCATTTTCCAATCGATGGACAGAGGTAGCTCCGCTTAAAGAAGCAGTGAGTTCTCCAGCAATAACCAGCTGTGTAGGCAAATTGTTTGTGATTGGTGGAGGTCCTGATGACAACACGTGCTCTGACAAGGTTAGTTAACTATATTTATTTCCCTTCTACGTATCTTAATAATACTGCTAAAAATGTAAATTATATGGAGAGATATTTTAACTGAATTACAATTCTCCTGATCCAGCCTACTGCCTGAATGCAAAGTATATATCTCACAGTAGAAAAAGCTAACTAAATAAAGCACAGTTATGCCATTAATAATCTGTCGTAGTCACATCATCTTTTGCTTTGTGTATTAAGAGCCATACAAGTTCTTAATGAAACAGTGTATTTAATTAAAGAATGTAATATACTATATAATGTATTATGTAAGTTGCTGCTGTTTAATATCTTTTGTTTTTATTGTTACAGAGGTACAGTAGGAACAAGGTGTATGTTTTGACGTAGCAATATCTTGAGTTACTTTGGGTAGTCCAAATAGATACTGTTATCTTTAACCTCTTTGAATCAAAACTTCTATATGTACTTCAAAAAATAAGTTTGATTTTTGTTCATTTGTGGTGTTAAACCTAAAATGTGTTCACTTGTTTTCAGGTTCAGTCATATGATCCCGATACTAATTCTTGGTTGCTCCGTGCAACTATCCCCATTGCAAAGAGATGCATAACAGCTGTATCTCTAAACAATCTAATCTATGTCGCGGGAGGGCTCACCAAGGCAATTTACTGC
This sequence comes from Chelonoidis abingdonii, assembly GCF_003597395.2. Classification (NCBI taxonomy): domain Eukaryota; kingdom Metazoa; phylum Chordata; order Testudines; family Testudinidae; genus Chelonoidis; species Chelonoidis abingdonii. The sequence goes on along the minus strand of NC_133776.1, from coordinate 46,337,282 downwards.
TATGATCCAGTTGAGGATTATTGGATGCATGTACAGAATACATTCAGCAGACAGGTAATAAACACTAAAAATACTTGGAAACATCTAAAAATGTATTTTATTTTCCTTGTATTAATAATTTGATATGAAATGAGTTTGATATGAAACTCTGTTAAATTACATCTCTCAGATTCACTAGTTTTAGCTTTTCATTTATTAAGGTTAAGATTTTGTCATGGGTATTTTTAATACAAGTCATGGACAGGTCATGGGCAATAAACAAAAAGTCACGGAAGCCCACAACCTGTCCTTGACTTTCCAACACCAGCCACGGCTCCAGCCCTGGCCACTGCTCTGGCCTCTGGAGGCTGACCCAGCCCTGGCCACAGCTCTAGGCCAGGTGCCTTTTCCAGCCCCCCGGCAGCTACTCCAGCCCCAGCCGTTGCCACTGCTTCAGCCCCTGGGGGCTGAACCAGCCCTGGCCACTGCTCTAGCCTGGGCGGCTGCTCCAGCCCTAGCTGCTACTTCAGCCCAGGCGATTGCTCCAGCCCAGGACCCAGTCCTGGCCTCTGTTCCGCACCCAGCCACTGCTCCAGCCCCTGTGGCTGCTCCAGCTCAGAAGTCCCCTCTGGCCGCTGCTCCAGCCCTGGCGCTGTGCCTGCAGCAGGGCCAAATAGCTGCTTCAGCCCTGCTGCTCTGGTGGGGGCTGAAGCCAAAGAAGTTATGGAGTTCTGTTAAAGTCACAGAATTCATGACCTTCCATGACAAAATCATATCTTTACTCTTTATAGTCTAGACACTTAAAAACAAACCATGAAACATCTAAAAGTAACACTTCAGGTGAGGGCCAATATGTTAGAATGGGCAGTCTACTTATTGGAAACCACCACCCCAATTTAACACATCCGAACATGGTTTTATACTAAATTCAATTGGATCCTTTTGTTTAGTCAAAGTATTGTTGCCTTGAAATTGATTAGAACTACAGAATGTTGTAGGAAAATGTTTTAAACAGAGCATGAAACTGGTCTGTGTAGAACTAAAAGCAGCAGAGAGCAGTGTCACAGCAATGTGTGAATAAGCCTTCTGAACAGAATTTGTGTGTGTGCCCTTCCCCTTGGGATACTATTTGTATGTCATCCTATAGCAATAAATTTCACCGTGTTTTTTGAACATTTGCTAATGAAACACTGTAAAATGGAGGGGAAAATGCACTCAAAGAGATCTGCTTCTGCCCTTCTCCCCACTTTCCATCTCTTCCTTTTACCATTTTCTGCATAGTGTTTTCACTTTGACTCCCTCTTTCTGTCTCACCTTTAGGACAAAATAACTCCTAGCCTCTCTTTTTTCCTCTAGAACCCAGCATCTCCTTTCTTTGTCTCTTATTTACTCTGTCCCTGGCTCTGTCTTCCTTTCCTTTTTTCTAACCACTAATTGTTACCTATTTCTGTTCCCTTAACCTCTCTCCCTGTTCCCAGGCCACATTTTTTACATTTAGTCTTTCCGCTTTTCTCTCTTCTTTCAGTCCCTCCATTCTCCACCGTTTTCTTATGTTACCTGCTTAATTGTACTATCCCCAAACACTGGATATCTCATGTACAGAGTCTGAATCAGCCATACTTGGCTGCTTCAACCCCTCGTAGCTTGATGCCTGAATAGCCCAAGTCTTCAGGATTATCATGCAGCTACTTCCCCGGGTTGACCAGAGGAGCAGTATCCTGCTTGCTCCAGTGGGCAGTACCAGAAGGGAATAATATATCACCAAGCTATCTCCTTTTGGTAGTCAAAATGCTGTACCATCTCTCCAACCTTGAATAGGGTTTGGTTTTGTAAGTAGTCATATATTTGTTTGTGTATTTGATAAACAGGAAAACTGTGGCATGTCTGTGTGTAATGGCAAAATCTATATCCTTGGTGGAAGACGAGAAAATGGAGAAGCCACAGACACCATTCTTTGTTATGATCCTGCAACAGGCATCATCACGGGAGTAGCAGCCATGCCCAGGCCAGTATCGTATCATGGCTGTGTGACTATTCATAGATACAATGAAAAAGGCTTTAAACTGTAAAGAAAGGAAATCTTAGGAAAGAATGTAGTGCCTTGGTACAGAACAGAATTTCAAAGATTCATAAAATGGGAAACTGACTTTTCCTTCAGTGTCATATGAAACTAAATATCCATGTGCCTTTTAAAACAAAATGTTTTCAGTTAATTAAAAGGTAAAAAAAAAAATATCTACAAACATATCCAGGACCCGTTCAGCCATTTCTGGCATGATAGCAGTGAACTAATATTTACATAGTTTTCCCCTTCTTTGTGATCAGCAATTAAAATTTAGGATGTTGTGTAGGGAATGTGCCTTCACAAATAGCTGTGCTTGTATCTTAAGGATTGATGTCTGTATTATTTTTTCAGTTATTTCAGAGTCTGTTAATTGAAAATATTTAACCAAATCGACCTACAAAAAAATGTGTTGGTTTAAAAGAGTGTATATCATTCTGATCAACAGGCATGATGCAGTGTTGTTGTAGCCATGCTGGTCCCAGAATATTAGAGAGAGAGAGTGGGTGAGGGCAATATCTTTTATTGGGCCAACTTCTGTTGGTGAGAGAGACAAGCTTTTGAGATTATATAGAGCTGAAGAAGAGTTCTGTGTAAGTTCAAAAGATTATCTCTCTCACCAGAAGAAGTTGGTCCAGCAGAAGATATTATCTCACGCACCTTGTCAGAATGATGTTCTTTTATCAGAAAATTGCTTGGCTTACCAAATAGACTTTATTTCATGATCACCCGCTACTGTAGATCTGTAAATGGATAGGGAATAGAGTGGCATCATGGTTGTTCTCTGAGCTGCTACAAAAAGTTGCAGTAACTATTGTTTTCATAGTAACAGACCTTAGTGTTGCTAATAATTTATTGTAAGTCATACAAATACTGGACTACATGCATATGGAAAAATAATGACCCTCGCAGCATAGGCACACTTCTGTGAAGCAGTTTTGTATCCCAGTTCTGACCTCCTTGAGTTGTAGAGCTGAAGTCTGCTAGTTCCTGGTATCATTCTTTGCTAACTGCAAGGTACCTTTCATCATTCTACTGCATGAATAGACCCCTAGTCAAGGGGATATTCTAACTCCATGAATTCCACAGTGTAAACTCTGTGTTGATAGAAAGAGCTAGGGACTACAGGCCTAACTCTGCTGTTTTATAAATTGATCTTTGTGGTATCTCGTTATGCGAAGTTCCAGGATATCTGCCAACTCTGTTTCTACAGATTTCTTCAGACAATCACCTTTTCCAGTCCTATTGAGCTCCCATAAACCCTATAGGGGGCACGTGTGGACCTGAAAATTTCCCCACATCACCAGAACACTACCCAGGGACCCGTCCATTTAACCATGTGACTGTGTGAGAAGTATATTTTAACTTGTTTAGTTTTGAAGGCTTAGAGACTTCCAAAGTATCCTCTGAAATCTTGGCCCATTGCTTTTCAATGAAACTGAAAATCTTGCTGAAGATATTCCTCCCATTCCTGCTTAGATCTCCATAACAGAACTATACATTTGTATAGTTGGGGCACAAATTCATGAAACTGGACATAGTGCTTTGGAGTTTGCATGTGGAAGGGACACTCGCTCCTTGAACCAATTTCCCATCAGAAGGCAGAGAGTGACACCATATCCTCTATCCCCATGAAGCCTCTCCTTACTTTAAGAACATAAGAATGGCCATACTGGGTCAGAACAAGGGTCCATCCAGCCCAGCATCATGTCTGCCGACAGTGGCCAATGCCAGGTGCCCCAGAGGGAGTGAACCTAACAGGCAATGATCAAGTGATCTCTTTCCTGCCATCCATCTCCACCCTCTGACAAACAGAGACTAGGGACACAATTCCCTTTGAACTCCCTTTATGAGGAATTCTGAGGATAACAGCGAGCCAGGAAAGCAGACAGCACTGGAGCAGATGAATGCAAAGAGCCTCTTCAAGGACAACCCTAATCTCTAGCAGACCCAGGAGATTTATGGGTTCTGAACTCTTTGTTCAGTCTATAGGAAATAGGAACAAACCACATGTCCGGAATATAATCTGTTCTCCTTGGAATTTCTTCTCCATCTCCTTCCCACAAGTTTTCCCATGAAATAGGTATTCTGGCTCTTGGCATGGAAATGACTCATTTAGAGAGTCATCATTTTCAGTACTGAGTTACTGGTGACATTATAAAGGAGCACTGAGCATTAACTGCACATTGTGCCTTTTTGTTTGTAACCTCAGGAATGTATGCAGATACAGAGGTAACTAGTGAATCAGTCCCTGAGTGTATACACCCAGGTGGACCTAAATTGGAAGAAATGGAGTAGTGTAGGAAAAGTGAATCAGATAAATTAATCGTTTTCTGGATTTCTTGGGTCCCTGTTCACCAAGCTAGACTTTGAAAATATAATTCCAGCACCTGTAAATAAGGTCCATTGACAGCAATGGTAGTTACACAGTAACTGTTTTGTAGTAACTCGGTAAATAGTTTGTGCCATCATTGTAAGTGAAAACATAATTATGGAAGGAACACCTGATTAGAAATAAGATATTAAGATAGATTTCCATTTCCCCCAACTTCCTTCCTTTTTGTATTAAGATACTGACTGTTGATTGTTATAGTAATCTGTTCTGAACTGTTTTTTATTTAGTAGATATATTATAATGTTATTTGTGTGGTGATTACTTTTTATTTGTGTTCATAAGACTGTAAATACAAACACATTGCTTTCCTTGTGTCTGAAGATTCAGTTTATAGTCTAGAATGTTGTCTTTTCTATGTTAACTGTTTACATGTATCTTATTACTGTTACATATTAATTTTGAAAGTTGCTGTTTACTATACCAGTAAATACAGACATTTAGATGGTAGAAGAAACTTTTTTGCATGCAGCTTTTTAGACCCTGTACCAGTAATGGAAGAGTTAGTGTGTTGAGTATAGCTAAAATGCCAGAAGCAATTTATGCAGTAATTCCTTTTTAAGTGAACAGTCAATATTTAATATTTTTGACTCAGTACATATATAGTTGAAGTTATCACCCATTCTGTCAAAATAATAATTTTTAAAATGTAAAAGAAAACTACTTGTTATTGAAAATCTAACATGTTCTACAGGGATCTGTTATATATGGAGCCACTTTCTTGGGTCACTTGTTCTCCAAGATGTTTCAGTTAGGGACAGATGGATTCAGAGATTCACCATCATGCAGACCCATTTGATTGGATCTTACGTGCCCTGATGGACACAAAAAAAAATCTACTTGCATTCCTTGAGAGAAAATACAGAAGTACCTTTCAGTCTAATCAAAAGATCTTCATGATGAAAAGTCACAACTTGTGCTAGCTCCCAGGGAATGAGATCTTCTCAAGGATATAATTTCAAAATAGCTATGTTTGGGAAGCAGGGCAAAATCTTTTCTAGCTGTTCCACCCATTTAAAAACTCACTGTTAAGTGTTTATTTAATGTTTAGCTAACAGAGAAAAGTAATTTCCTTAAATCTCATAGCTTTAAAAGAAGCTAGATTAAATGTTTTCCTTCTGAGTTTTGATGTTCATGAGCTTTGTCACTCCACTTTTCGGAATCTTGGCATTGATTGAAAAGAACATTGGTACTTAATTGCAACTTGATTTAATTTAAGTAGTGCATTCTAGAGAGGTCTACAACCTTTTGCTTTTAAACACAGCATGCATGACATCAGTTTTATAGTCATCAGCACGTTGTGTTTCCTAGAGTCTAGTAGTTGCTCATTTTCTGGTCAGTTCGCTCCTACCCCGTATGCCTTTAGAGTAGGCTGAACTTGTGGGACCTCTTCCATTTGTGCCATTGGATAGTTCATCTTGCAGTGTGTGCATCCTATATGATCCAAGGATTAAGCACTGTGTTTTCTCTCCTAACAGTGGAAGTTCAACATATTACTGATTTTTGCCTCATGCACTAATCCAACAGCATTAAAAATTGTTTTGATATTCTTACTCCATGGTGCACAGGTACCTTTAATTCAGGAGATGTTGATATGGACTCCTCCTATATTAATTCACCCAGAATTTTTATAGGATTTTCAACACTCTGTAAACTTCAGGGAAAGGCTGATGATGGAGGAAAAGGAAGTGTTCATCTTCACAGAGGAGAAGTTCAAAGAGGAAACTTTGGACATCTGTGCTTTAAAGCAGGAGACACTGGTGATTGTAGCTATTCTCTAGAAGACAGACTGAGTTCATTGCCTTATCTTGTGTGATTAGTCAGGTTATCCTGCTTAAATTGATAAGGTGCCAGGACACAAGATGAGAAATAATCAATATCTTACTATTTAAGACTCTTCTCCTCCTCCACAATGTGTTGATAGTGCACTGGACCTTCATTGTTCCCTACCATAAAGGGGAGGTGATGGAGTTATAAACTAATTCTCATTCCAGTTCAGAAGAAAATTAATAGAAAGAATCTGAATAGATGGGTAGGAGAGGTAACAGATAAATTCCAGCGCATTCATTTGATAGTTGAGGTTGCTGTAACCAGGACTTTCTAGACACTCTTACAGTTCATGATCTCAGATATTGACTCATTTAACAAAGCAACATCATGTTTGGCAACTCGTTGTCTTCAGCTTCAGAGAAAAAGATGCACATGTTGATATGCTTGTGGTCCTTCTAGTGATGAAGCTCAGGAGGATTCAGTTTTCTTACTTGCTCAATTTGGACAATGTTTTCTTTACTGTTGAAGGTGGCAATCACCAAGTCAAGCACATTATAAAACTTGCTAGACTTTGGCCTGGTCTACACTAGGTTGTGGGGGTGGAGGTCGATGTAAGATACGCAACTTCAGCTATGAGAATAGCGTAGCTGAAGTTGACGTATCTTATTTCGACTTACTTCCCATCCTCACAGTGTGGGATCGACGGCCACGGCTCACCTGTCGACTCCGCTTCCGCCTCTTGCCCTGGTGAAGTTCCGGAGTTGACGGGGAGCACCTTCGGGGATTGATTTATCGAGTCTAGACGAGATGCAATAAATCAATCCCCGATAGATCAATCGCTACCCACTGATCCAGCAGGTAGTGTGAACATACCCTTTGTCACTCAGAAGCAAGGCAGATGTTTTCATTTGAACTTATTCTTTTGAACATGAGAAGGTACAAATTAAATTTGTTGGTGTGTCTGATTAAAAAGTCTCTGTCCTAAGTACTGAAAGAGAATCTGTTAGGCAAGGTATAATTTCAGGTAGAAGTTTGATATCTGGCATGGAGCCAAATAATTATATTCACATATGTTGCATACAAGTTTTTTGTTGTTGTTGTTTTTACATAGTCTAGCCTTCAGGTAGCCTCAGTAAAAATCCACTGCAATCTTAGCTTTTTCTGAATGTCTAGATTCAATCAATACTATTGCAAAAATAGAAGCCAGGCTTCCACTGTCCCTCCAGGCCAGATTTCTCAGTCACGAGTTCTCAAGGCACTAATAACACATGGCAGCAGTTTTTCACAGCTGATGTTATCTACAAGAGTCCAGGTAACTTAGGAGTGTGTATCCATAGATAACATTGCCTGAGAGTTTTATTTACAGGAAATTCTCCTCTTTATCATATCATATAATGCTTCAGTCAATATTTTTAATTATTTGTGTGTATGTATTATGTATGTGTGATTAGATTTTCTGATCATTTTATGATAGTGCTTATGATGATCTTTTACAAAAATGGTAAATAGGTAAAGCCACTCTGTGCTGCATGTAGGTAGCTGTACTTAAGTGATGGTGGCAGATATGTAATTGCAGCTTCTTTTGAACCACTGGTTCCAAAGAAAAGAGTGTGTTTAAAGTTGCCAAAATATGTGTGCCTTGAACTCACTAATATTTCATCTACTTTCAGTATGAGCTTGTATTGTTCCTCCCGAATATTTTGTGAAGGTTAATTTTACTGTCCAGAACAGTAATGTCCTTGTCAATGACAGTAATCTCTACATTCATTAATTTAAAGCACAATTAAATCAATTTATGCTGAATATGTACATTTTGGATTTTTTTAAAGTGATGGGGGATTTAATTGTTGGAGGGATGTAATAGTGTGCTTTTTCCATTCTCTATTTTCTGTTTCCAGAACTCCCACTGTGACAAAGGAGAGCAATGTTGCTGTTTTTAGCCAACTGTCCTTAGTGTGTACAGTGCATTTTTTGTTAGTATCTTAGTTCAGGACTTGACTGAAATTTCTGTCAGAAATATCTTGTTTAGGACAACACATTCCCCGCTCCGCCCCCTTCCCTCTCCCTCCCACCCCGAAGTATGTAATATGAAGCAACTGTATAATGCAACCTGGCAATAAGTGAGACTAAGAGACTTGAATACAATGTATTGGTATTCATTTCATATGAGTGAGCAGGATACAAGTGTCTATTCTCCTTTCAGTGCACACCCACATAATAACTTTGAGTCATATTAATAGGCACTACCTCTCCAGCGAAAGAGAATACTTCCACTAAACAACAGATATACTTTCCTCACCTGGGGTTATGTTTTGTGTTTTCCTTTTTGGAAGCAGTTCATTGTTGTTGTTGGGTTTTGTTTCGGGGGAGGGGGTGTTGGCCAGTTTCCTTTTTACGGAACATTAAAACATTTTGTTCCACGAAGAGCTAATGTCATTTTCAGGAACAAATTGGTACAGCACAAATCAGATCTGAACAAAAGTGCAGACCACTTAACATGTACCAGAATCAGCTGAATATTACCTTGCACAAAGCCAATTTTAGAGATCTTCACTTTATGTTGGCAGTGGAAAAAGATGCCTTTTTGTAATGTAGCACAGAATTTCAATAACATGTTATCTACTTGTTATATTTAAATGTATTTCTTGCATAATTCTTTTTTTAAAAAATTAAGTTCAGTGTATCTAATAAACATTTGTCTTTTGAATATTGCTTTGTGTGTTGTGCTTAGCCCATGGAAGAATCCACAGGTGGAGGTTTGGTTGGGAGGGAGGAAACTGCAGATCCCCCGTGCAGAGTTTTTCCCAGATTGTTTAGTTTGATGGTGAGTTCCCCGCACCTCTGAATCCTCCTCCTCTCTCTCTCTCTGGCAGGATGGCTTTCCCTGCAATGTGCACGTGCGCACACACACACTCTCTGTAAAAGGGAAGGAGCACAGAACACTTAATGCAGCCTCAGACCACACACACACACACACAAAGGGGAGGAGCACAGAACACTTAATGCAGCACAGACCCCATCCCCTCAGAGTCCAAGGTGCAAATGCAGCTCACTCCCTGTGTCTATGTGAGTAAGAGGAGATCTGTAGCCAACCCCTTAACATCTTATTGCAAACTTCTTATAGGTTGGTTCAGACTAAGATGTCTCCAGTGTGGGCATCCACAAATGGAAAATGTTGCCTTAAGAATGCTGATTTCAGGATCAAGGAGTAAGCAGATTATATTACTAAAGTTGAACGAAGGTAGAAAAACTATGAAAAATAAAAACATGAGATGTTTGTCTAACACAATTTTTAAAGATTACTGGACTCCATTGAGACCCAAGCAGCCATCATTACCTTCCGCTCCCTTATTTAATATATTTCAAGAGGTGGGTGTACAGTGCTTGTACTTCCAAAGATACTATTCCATCACTGCTTGGGACCCGATACTCAGTACAGTCCAAGACATATCTAAAGCTAATAAAGTCAATTGTTGCAGAATAGATAATAGACACCATTTATATTGCAATGGGAGTAATTTAAATGCTGATGCTGCTCTTACCCAAGAGCAGATGTGTCATAAACAGACAGTTAAGGGTTAATTCCTGTTTTTCTTGTAAAGGGTTAAGAAGTTCACATAGCCTAGCTGACATCTGACCAGAGGAACCAATGTGCAGACAAGATGTTTCAAAGAGAGAGGAGGGAAATCAGTCTTTGGTCTGTTCAGAAAAGTTTGTGCCGGTGTGAAGGATCCAGGAATCAGCCATCTAACATTTTTTAAAAGTAGTATTTAGAGAAGGAATGTATTAGATTATGTTTATTTTCTTTTGTGACTTTTTTGCACAGAGGGAGAATCAAATTGGATTTCTCTGTGTAACTAAGGTTTTCCCCAGAGGGACATCCTCTGTGTTTTGAATCTGTTGTCTGTGAGAGTAGCTTGCATTGCTAATCTCATAGAGGTATTCCTTTCACCCTTTTTCTTTAAAAGTCTCATTTTAAGAACCTGATTGATTTTTCCTTGTCTTAAGATCCAAGAGTTTTTGGATCTGGGCTCACTAGGATTTGGTGGGAGGTGAATCAGTCTCAATCCTGCCAGGAAAAATGGGGTAAAGACTGGGGAAATATTTGGAGGGAAGGCAGAGTTTCCAAATGACTTTCCCATAAACATCTGTTAAACTATTTGGTGGTGGCAGCTACTAGATCTAAGCTGGTAAATCATCTTAGGGGTTATCTCATGCAGGTCCCCACATCTGTACCCTAAAGTTCAGAGTGGAGGTGACACCTTGACAAGATGAAGGGCCTGATTCAAACTTACCTCAGAAAATTTAAGTATTCCCATTTGTTTCTGTGGAGCTGAATCAGGCCAGCTAGTGATGTGTGAGACTAAGTATTTTACCCATCAGATATATAGCATTTTTAAATAAATGTTTTGTAATGGGAACCATCAAGTTTGTCGTGCCAGCAGTGTACTTGCCGCCTCAGTGTTTCACAATGGGACCAGAGTGTTTCCAGCATCATTTGTGAGAACCAAATTAATCTTACCCAGACATTAAAAATGAATTAAAACTCCCAGAAAATGAGTGATCTCTGCACTGACAGAAGTAATCTCACATGAAAGTGTATGGGGAGACTTCGGCAAACCAGTAAAGTGCCTAAAACCACTATGGCTTATTGTTAAAAAGCAACCTAGTCAGCAAGCTGTAAACTGATCATTCAGCAAACTCAGCTTGACCAAGGCAGGAGGGGAGGGGGTTTTGGGTGCCACGGAGAGGGCAACTTGACCCCACATCTTTCCTGATAAGACTCCTGTTGAAGTTGTTGATACATGCATGTTTAAAAAAAAGTAGGAATGTTTATTGGGGTCTCAGAACTGCAGACTCTGGAAAACCCATGCCTGGTTAATCAATAGTCAGAAGGAACCTCTTGAAACTGCTTACTTGACAAGGTTTCTTTAAGGTATATGTCATTCTATTACTAATGTATAAATAAGGGGAAAAAGCTTGAGATAGTTGGACTCATTTGGGGACACTTTTGGACTCTCCTTCTGGATACATCTTGCAGTCCTCACCGGCAGATGGAAGATTTGGCCACCAGAAGCCTGCTGCTGTGTCACTCGAGAGCCACACTCAGCTTTGGTAATTATCAAGGGTTGGGGGTGTCTTACTAACTTGTTGCAGATGTGTGTAAGTGCTTGAGACTAAGTAAAATTTAGCTTTAAGTGAAAGCACTCTTGTGTTGTCCTGTTTGTGCCAGCCATCTATCGGTCAGACGGCCGTGTCTCCCCTGATTTATTTCCTGACATCTCCTCGCACAGAGTAAAGTTACCAAGAGCTTTAGGTTGAAAGAACCCCGGGTAACAAAAGAGCAGACTGTTATTTACAAAGCAGTGAAAATAAATACTTTTGTAGGTATCTGGGAATTGTTCTTAGAACACATTAAATCTTGAAAACAGCAAGCTCACAGTATTAATCATTTCAACAGCTCCCCATATTTCCCCCTCCTTTTCCTTTAAGCAGAGAATAGAAAGAAAATAAAACCAAACTAAAACATATTCATAACGTTATTGAGGAAAAGGATATAAACTAAAAAACTTGTCATGGGAACATTTGTTCATTTGAGTTGTTCCATTGTCCTTGATTGACACTAATCACAGAAATGATTGTGGGATCAGGGCCTGAGGGGCAGAACCTGAAAACATTTTTTGCCTGACTGTTGGTACTGAAGCCAAGTAGAGATGACAGGGTTGGCAGGATCTGGCCCTAAATACCATATAATACAGCAGAGTCTTTGCTGATCCCCATTGCAAATTAGAAAATAAGGGTCCAGTTCTCATACCTTTAATGCTGTTGGGTAACAGTTTACTCCGGAGTCAATGGGAGTATTTGTGGAGCAAGGTACTGTTTGACACTGTTATTGGTATCTAAATCTGGCCATAAGTGAAAGAAAGTAACAAAGAAGGAAAGAGGACATCGCAAAATTAATCTTGCTGATATTTTGACAATTCAAGTTCTTATTTAGTATATTGTGAAATACTATAAACAGTAAACAGAGTGTAGTATATTTTATAAGGAAAAAAATCTTTGTAATATGCGTTTGCTGCAACTCACTGCTAATAGGGCTTTGCAGACAAGCTAAGAGTGCTACTTTTTGTGCAAATTATCGTGTGTGAAATAAGATTTTACTTTCATTTCCTGGGTTGTTTTTTGTCTTGCATCTTGATCTGTTTATACTTTATTTCCTATTATGTACTTTTTTGTAATAATCATGTTTTTTTAATAATCATGCACTTTCACTATTTACTGTTTAAAAAAAAATTGAAATGTTGCTTTGAAATTACGCTGATATGTAAAATACCTTTATTATTTTTCCTTTCTTTTTTTGGTCTTGATATTTATTGTGCTACAGAACTATTAGTCTTTACCTTCCCTTCCGAAGTAGTGGTGGACAATATGTATGCTAAGAAGGACTTAAAACAATTAAGTCTGAACACTATGCAAAATTAGTATCTTTTAAGTTGCGATAATAGGTCCTGAATACCCTTTGTAATTATAAAGGAATCTTTTTATGTATGTATTTTTTCTATTTTCCAAACACTGGTTAAAACAGAAACACCCAACCCGATTCCGAAACAAAAATGGAAATTTAAATGCACTTAATTTGATATTTATATTGTGATCCTGGTAAATGAGGTGTCAGTTCTTGCCAAGGCTGTAGGTGTTAGCTGAGCACTGACAAATTCATAGCTGGAAACTAGACCAGTTCACCTGTGTTAATATTGTTCAAGATAGGCGTTAGACTTGTAAAGATGTGTGTAGACTCTGTAAAATGCTTGTAAGTTGCTACATGCATTAATCTTACTTGTAAAGTCTGTATGCCATGCTATAAGGTAATATGAACATTTTGCTTTATAATTGTAAAAATGCCTCCTCTGAGCTTGTGAACCTAGGCAGGAAGAGTGGTTCTCCCCATCCCATCCCACCCATCAAGAAGGACTATCAAGACTAAATGGCAATTGTAGAACAAAAACTTTTGTTGATTGCCCCATCCACCCATGAAGTTATGGGCAGGAGCTCTTGTTCCATCCGTTTGAACTCTGGGGGAAGGGCATATAAAGATGCTCACACGAAGAAATGGTTCTCTCTTTTCTGTTTGGACTCACAAGGGCTGGAGCTAAGAAACAAAAGAAGAGTTCTTGAGGATCAGCCTGGGTTAGCCCTAAAAGACATTCAGTGGACAGACTACTACATCTCTGTCACTTTTTGGAACATAAGACTGTAACTCATCTCTGTGCTTATATGTTGTTTGTGTTAACCTGTAAATAACTCTCTCATTTCTTTTTCCTAGTTAATAAATCATTTACAATAGAATTGGCTACCAGCAATGTCTTTGGTGTGAGATCTAAGGTACAAATTGATCTGGGAAAGTGTCTGGTCTCTTGAGACTGGGAGCAACCTCAGTATTTTGTGATTTTTGTGTAAGTGACCATTTATCACTATGTCCAGCTTGCCTGGGTGCCAAGATAGTCTGCAGTGCCCAAGGGGACTGCCTGTGACTCCATGGTAAAACTGTTACAGTGATCCAGGAGTTAACATTTGTTTCTGGGTTGGTGAAATCTAATTATAGAACGAACACACCATCAGTGTGAGGTGTCTGACCTGCGTTTTGACAGTCTGCTCTCAGGTTGGCACTCACAATCTTGAACCACTCCAGACAGCATGAGATATTATGAGGTGAATACTATTTCCTTAGTACAGATATTTTATTATTGATGTTGGCAAGAGGCTAGCAAAATAACCAAAATGTGCCAGTGATGTATGTTAAAATTTGTTCATACTTATCATTTGCATTATGATTACACCGATGGGCCGTATCGTGGATCAGGGCCCCGTAGTGCAGTATAAACACAGAACAAAGGATATGTCCACGCTACCCGCCGGATCAGCGAGTAGCGATCGATCGATCTATCAGGGATCGATTTATCGCATCTCATCTAGACGCAATAAATCAATCCCCAAATGTGCTCCCGTCGACTCCGGAACTCCACCAGGGCAAGAGGTGGAAGCAGAGTCAACGGGGGAGCTGCGGCCGTTGATCCCGCACCATGACGATGGGAGGTAAGTTGAAATAACATCCGTTGACTTCAGCTACACTATTCCCGTAGTTGAAGTTGCGTATCTTACATCGACCCCACCCCCCACCCACTCCCAGTGTAGACCAGGCCAAAGAGACTATTCCTGCCCTAAAGAGACAATTAGTGGTTACAACAAATAGACAAGTTGTTATAAACAGATAGTTAAGGGTTAATGTCTCTTTTACCTGTAAAGGGCTAAGAAGCTCAGTAAATCTGGCTGACACCTGACCAGAGGACCAATGGGGGGACAAGATACTTCCAAATCTTAGTGGAGGGAAGTCTTTGTTTGTGCTCTTCGTTTTGGGGGTTGTTCGCTCTTGGGACTAAGAAGGACCAGACGTCAATCCTGGCTCTCCAAATCTTTCTGAATCAGTCTCTCATGTTTCAAACTTGTAAGTAACAGCCAGGCAAGGCATGTTAGTCTTATTTTTGTTTTTTCAACTTGTAAATGTTCTTTTTGCTAAGAGGATTTTACCTCTGTTTGCTGTAACTTTGAACCTAAGGCTAGAGGGGGTTCCTCTGGGCTATATGAATCTGATTACCCTGTAAAGTATTTTCCATCCTGATTTTACAGAGATGATTTTTACCTTTCTTTAATTCAAAGCGAACCTGATTGATTTTTCCTTAAGATCCAAGGGGATTGGATCTGGACTCACCAGGAATTGGTGGGGGGAAAGGAGGTGGAGATGGTTAAATTCTCCTTGTGTTAAGATCCAAGGGGTTGGATCGGTGTTCACCAGGAACTTGGTGAAAAAGCCTCTCAAGGCTGCCCAGGGTGGGGAAAGTTTTGGGGGGACAGGAAGTGTTCCAGATACTGAAATTTCTGGAAGGTGGCAGTGTTACCGGATCTAAGCTAGTAATTAAGCTTAGAAGTGTCCATGCAGGTCCCCATATCTGTACCCTAAAGTTCAGAATGGGGGAGGAACCTTGACACAAGTGCTACAAAATGAGACAATACTGGTCAACAGTGGAAAACAGTCATCACAGCAGCATGGATGCCTAACCACTGTCCTGTTTCTGTATGCTTCATGTCACAAGACAGTTTAAGGAGGGATTGGAAGGACAATGAAATAGCTTTGCAGATATTTACAGGGAGCTCCTCCCATGGGTGGGGGACAGCATGGGAGAAAGCAGAAAGGTGTATAGTTTTTCTTTGGGAAGAACTCGCAGTGCAGAAATACAAGCCTCATCTAACTTGATCAGCTCTGGAATAGATACACACATTTTCCAGAATGGTGAAAACCTTTGTGCTGCCTGGTGTCTCCACCAGCTCTCCCTCTTGACAAGAAAATATAAATTATTGTCCTTACCTGAAATGTATCATCTGTCTCCCCTACTTCCCAATAAATACATTTCATATGATTCCAGTTTATACTGCTGATCCTTTTAAAGAAAACATATCCCATGCTGACAGTCCTAAACCCTTTTAAGCAGCTTCGCAAAATGACTTCTCTTTGGCCTGGTCTGCACTATGGGACTCCCCCTATCATCTCCGTCTCTGAGGTTATCGCAGATTAGAAGGCGAAAAAAATGCACTCGTGATGACATGTTTTCCAAGCCCATGCAGTCCTCCCGCACTGATAGGGCACAGCTTAATGCATGGAGGCATTCAGGGCAGAGGCCAGGAAAGAACTGAGTGCAAAGAGCGGAGGCAGGACGCAATGCTGAGGCTAATGGGGGAGCAAATGGACATGATGAAGCATCTGTTGGAGCTGCAGAAAAGCCACGAGCACAGACCCCTGTTGCATCCACTGTATAACTGCCTACCCTCCTCCCCATGTTCCATAGCCTCCTCACCCAGACGCCCAAGAACGCGGTTGTGGGGTGGAGAGGTTCTGGACACCCAGTCACTCCAGTCATCCAGAGGATGGCCCAAGCAATAGAAGGCTGTCATTCAAACAGTTTGATTTTCAGTGTGGCTACAATAAGCAATGTGGCCTTGTCCTTCCCTCCTCCCCCACGTCACCCAGGTGTCCCTTCTCTCTCTTTTTTTTTTTGAATTAATAAAGAAAGAATGCATGTTTTCAAAACAATAGTTACTTTATTTTGAAGTGGGGAGGGTGGTTAGCTTATAGGGAATTAAAATCAACAAAGGGGGCAGGTTTGCTTCAAGGAGAAACACACACAACTGTCACACTGAAGCCTGGCCAGTCATGAAACAGGTTTTCAAAGCCTCTCTGATGCGCAAGTGCACCTTGCTGTGCTCTTCTAATCACTCTGGCTGCTCAAAATCGGACATCAGGCGATTTGCCTCAACCTCCCACCCCACCATAAATATCTCCGCCTTACTTTCACAGATATTATGGAGCACACAGCAAGCAGCAATAACAATGGGAATGTTGGTTGCGCTGAGGTCTGACCAACAGCGCCAGCGAGCTTTTAAACGTCCAAAGGCATGTTCTACCACCATTCTACACGTGCTCAGCCTATAGTTGAACTGCTCCTTACTACTGTCCAGGATTCATGAATGGATTCCCCAAGCTTGTCGCTGGGGAGCAGGAGAGCAGAGTTGCAGGGGAAGTGGTGGAGCAGTACACCATGCCCTGGAGGTTGCTAGGAGCTGGGCAGGGAAGACTTTCCCAGAACCCCTGGCCAAGCTACACGTCTGACGAGGACAGTTAGCAGTTCTACTGCACCATCTGCTGCCCGCAGCATCCAGGAAGACCAGTACAGATCCCCTGAGCTTGTTGCTGGGGAGCATCAGAGCAGAGTTGCAGTGGAAGCGGTAGATGACGACGGTTAGCAGTCCTACAATTGTCACTGCACACTATTGATTCTAGTTTGAGCCCAACAATACAACGCTGGATTAGACATGGGACAAGTCAAAATCAGATGTCTGGCTGGCATCCCTGCACATAAGCCAAAGGTCTCTTTTCTGAGCAAAATATTTACTAGTTTCCACTCTGCCTTTCAGACAAACAACAAATCCCCATGTCTCCTAATCCCTCCAGCCTGTTCCAGCAGAGTTCCTCTTTCTCTCCCCAAATGCCAGTATTGATCGCTTTTACAGGAGAAAAACTGAGAATGGAGCCGTTATTTTTAAAAGAACATTTCACTTGATCCGTGTGTCCCTTGGTTGTAGCAGGTCAGCCAGAGTGAACGAGGTAGAGTTAAAAAGTGATAAGCCAGACTGCCCATGGCTCGTGGACACACACAGCAAGATGTTTACTCCCGAGAGAGAAACTGTGATAGTTCCCTTCAAATCAGTCTCCTGTGTGACAAGGGCGCTTTGCCTTCCAGGCGCTGTGCAGAGCCGCCTTACCCCTTGCAGGGCCCTTCCTAACAAAGAAGGCTGGGTCCCAAACTCGACCCTGGCCACGGCCAGCCGGTGTCTATCTGGGGGTTTTTCCTGACCCGTCCCGGGGGGTCTCCAGCTGGGAAACTCGAAGGTCACCCAGGAGCAGCGGCCCCGCCGGAGAACGCCTGGCTGCGGCCCAGGCCCCAGCGGGTCAGGAGAGAGCCGGGGCCGCCCTCGATCTTCCCCGAGCCACAGGAGAGCTGGGGCTGGCAGCTGCTCAGCTACGCCCGGCCCTGGCGCCACGGCTCCCATTGGCGTCCCGCGGGGGCCGCCCCGCCCCTTAGCCGCGCCGCCGAGCGGCGCCCGCCCCTGCGCGTGACGTGCGGCCGGACCGAGCCGAACAGCATGTCGCTGGGCCAATGGCCGGCGGCACTCGGCGGCGGCTGCTGCGGCAGAGGGGCGCCGGCCGCGCTGAGCGCTCGGGCCAGGCAGCGCGGGCGAGGCGATGCAGAGGACCCCGGGTAGGCGCGATGGCTGCGGCGCGGTGGTGGTAGCCCGCCGACGCGGGACAATCGGGCCGGCCGCATGGCTCGGGGCAGCAGGCGGGGCCTGCCCGGCGCTCTGCCCCACGTCCTGCCCGCCATGCAGGCTCAATAGACCCCGGGCCGCCCCCCTGCACCAGGGGGCGCCCCGGCTCCCGCCCCCTCCCCTGCCCCGGGGCTGCGGCAGAGCTAGCTCCCCCATGAGGCTGGGTCGGACGCGGGTCGGGTCCCTGAACAGGCAGGGGGGTTGCGGTACGTGTAGCTGGGGGGATGCGCGAGCCCATGAGCACCCCATAGCCAGGAGACACAAAGGTGGCACATTTGCCTCCTCGACGGGAGACGTGAGTGGCGGAGGAGGGTCATGCCCTGTTTGCGAGTAGCCACGTTCTCCCCAAATCCAGGGGTCCCGGTAACCGCGTGGGGCCTTCGCTCTTTCCACATAAGAATTTTTTTTTCCTTTTTCATTTCAAATTCAGGTCTTGTCTACCCTGCAAACTGTAAAGGCACCTGGAAGACTAGTGGCTACACAAATCACAGTTGAAAGCTGAGGAATTGAAAGAAAATAACTTTTATTCTCACTATTTAAAACGGCTTTTGTTAATATCCCTTTAACTGCGGCAACAAAGAGGACAGCTGTTTGAGATTCAACACTCCACTCCTTGAAAAAGGGCAGAGAGTTTAAAATCCACATTGGACACCTCCCACACTCCCTAGCAAAGGCAGGGGAAACCAGACTTTACATTCCTGATATCTCAAAGGTAAAAAATTAAAGCACGTGCAAAATGTTTCTCAGCTGTATCTGATTGTGAAAGGGCACTTATTTTAGACGTAGTTACAGCTGACATAAGCATACTTGCTGTCATATCATTTTTTACTGTAGATTATTGAATGAGAAATGCAGACTTCTGTGTTAAAGCAAATCCTTACATAATTTCAGGTTTCTAATGTCTTGTTTACATGGGAAACTTTTCTAGTTAATACAAGTATAACTCACCTTATGAACTCTCTTATTCTGGAATAAGAATAGCTTTTTTGGGCTTAGTTTAAACCCCATCCAAAGCAACATAAGTGAAACTGGAAAAAGGCATTGTCATTCTGGAATAAAAGGATCAAATTGGAGAGTTATACTTGTATATCTGCGGTGGTTTAAATTCACACCCCAACTCATACCTGTATAACTTTCCTAGCTTTTTCTTCTGTTGTTGCTCTCTTTTTTATCTTTGTTGCTTATTTGGACCTCAGCAGACTCACAATTATGCTTGCCCATTTGTTGATACCAAAGAATGAATCAATTTGCGTTGTACAAATTACTGTATAATAATTAGATGATAAAGAAAGGGGATGACAACTGACATGCTGATGAGAATCCTAGCTTTACTAGAATTGGGTATTAATCAGTTAATCCAGACAAATTTGGATGTTCACTAAACACTGAAGAAGCAGACACTCAAGTGATAAGGGATTGGATGATTCAGAGGGCTAAAAACAGGATTTGGTGCCTTCACTTTAGTTGGTAGCGAACATCCCTCTCTAATTTGTGGGAGAAAAGTTGGTCATCTCAGATTACGTCTGACTGGGCAAATGTTCCTATTGTTAAGTCCATGACAACTGGCTTCTTTGTTAGCAGTCTTGGCAAAGGGGCCAAGAAAAAAAAAACGTGGAAAGCGAGCTCCACTCTCACCTGTAAAGATGTTCGCTCCAGCTGAGGGATGAGCTATCTTGCATTGCTGTAGCTGTTCAGTGGCAAGACAGATAACGTCCGCTTTCTGGCCTGCCATCTCAGTATAAAATTTACTTTTAAAAGGTATTACTGCCTGTGTTTGTAGAGAGAAACAAATCTGGAGGTGGAACTGCACTCTTGGATTGTATAGTAGAATGTAACAAAATTGGAACAGGAACGATGCAGAGTTTTGGGACCAGCTGCAAAGTTTGATAAATCACAACTAGGAGCAATAAGGGAAACAGCCATTCAAAACATAGCCTTTCCTCTCTTACTATTTGTAGGGCAGACTTCCCCTATTAAATCATGTGGCTGTAGAGGCCTGAAGTCAGTTTGAATGTCAATGTGGGTAATAACATATGAGATTCTCTTTTTCTCCTCTCAGCGAAGCAGTCAAAATACCATGTCTGGAATCAAGAGAGTGATTGAGGAGAAGGACCCAGACTATGAGGAGATTTCAGTCACACATCCAAATAAACGTCACAAAGCAGCTGAACAGTCAGGTAGGAACTGTCCGTCATGGAATCTTACGGAAGATAAAACTCTCCATATACTGTATCCTATGGAAAACTGCAGGCATTGAGCTTTATTAGCTGAACAGACAATCTAGCATTACATTAGAGTTACAGTGACTACAGATAAGGAAGCAAATAATGAATGCACAGATTCTGGAAGAATTCTTCTGTCGACTTAATGCTGTCTGTACTGGGGCTTATGTTACATCTCTGAAGGGTGTATATTTTTTTTGCACCACTGAGTGATGTAGCTAGACGGACCTCAGTTTTAGGTGTAGACCAGGCCTATATAAAGAAACAAGGCAGTGCTGACAGACAATGCATGAGCTCACAGGATGCAATTGGATAGCAAACCATAGCTGGGAAGAGAAGGTTGTTGCCAATGTTGAGAGGTCTGACTCTTGCAGAAGGGTAGACAAATGATCATAATTCTGGGCAGGTGAAGCCAATGAAATGAAACTTGGAGAAGCAGTGTAGGGGAGAGAGACTTGGGAGAAAGAGGCAGACAGGGAAGGTAAAATTAATAGAGGAAAGCTGGATGGATGGAAGAATACAGTGGAGAGTAAAGAGGAAGCAACAGGATGAATGGGTTTTCATTCAGCACAATGGAAAATGCTCAGTTTGGGAACAATCCTATTGCCTGGGAGCTCTGGACAAGTTCAAGTGTTCTCTGGGCAAGAGAACGTCACAGGTTGTGGAGTGAGCTGAGCGGCATCAGGCATGGCATCTCTGAGCTGCTAGTGGGAGGGCAGGGGATCAGAGGAGATGAGTGGAAGTAGAGCAGAGGGAACAGAACTGTCTCTGGGATATGAGGAAGCTAAGGAGCTGGAGCAGAGCCACAGAACTGAGCTGTTGGGAGGGGGGAAGATGTTGACAGCTATATAAGTAATGCCTTGGAGGTGAGAGTAGAGGAAAGTGCACTACTGGGCATGCCTGAGGCAGGGATTTAGTTTGAAAGTACTTGTCAGATCTACTTCATTAAACTGGTGCAAACCTCTGTGTGGACAGTCTCCTAAATCTAGTTAAACCTGGATTATATTGATTTTTAGCTTAATTTGGTAAGCAGTCAGTGTCAGTTGAAGTCAGTTTAGGAATGTTTGTTTGCACTGGTTTAACTAAGTTGGGTTTTAGATGGATTTACATTAAACTAGTGCATCTTTGAATGTAGACAAAATTTGAATGTTCTGATCCGAAGTTTGGGTGAGTGGGCAGAGGAGAGATTGATCTGGACTTTCAGCTACTGTCAGTCAACTTGAACCCAATTACTTTTCCTGGAAGGGTACTTTAATTTTCCAGCCAGGCAAGAGTACCATGTTCCATTTGTAACATATTGCAGAAACTGAATTGTGGGCTGATGTGATCTCCTTACGGGTGCCCTTAACTCCAGCTACATCAGCCCAATTTGTGGGCACCGTATTTCCCTGATGGACTCACTCACCATTGTGGCTGAAGTCTCTAACTTTCAATTTCAAGGAGAGTAACTCTTAATATTTGAGATTTTGCAAAAATTAGATGATGCTGTGCTGAGACTTGCATTAATGAAAGACTACCCTGCCCTTTATATTCAAAGTTAAATTACTTTGACATGTGGGTGTCTTACTGTGATACTGAGCATCTGATGCCATACTAGCAATTAAGGTGTTTGAGAGGGTCTCTGGTTTCACAGTGAACTATAGTTCTAACTGATCTAACTGATCCCTCCCAACAGCTCAGTTCTGTGGCTCTGCTCCAGCTCCTTAGCTTCGTCATATCCCAGAGTTGTGAGTTTCTTTTTGTGAACCATGTCCGTTAAATTGCAGTTCAATCACTTCCATTTGCAGAGAGGCAGGGATATTATCCACTTTAGCAACAAAAGGATTTTGAAATAGTCGAACTTCATCTGTGTGTGACATGAATTCAGAAAATCTGGCCTCAAAACTCTCATCCAGGAGGTCCAGTAATTTTACCATTTGGGCACATGGAACCGGAACACTAATGTTTTCATCCCAACTAAGTTTTTCACAGGAAGAAAAGTGAGATAATGTTCCTCTCTCTGAGTGTTGTTGCAAGAGTTTTGGTTTTGCTTGAAAGGCTTTCACATCTGAGTATAATGGGAAACAAGCCTTTTTTTTTACCTTGCAATTTCAAATTGAGATAATTCAAATGGCTTGTTAAATCTTTTAGAGTTTCCAAATCCCACAGCTACACTGGATCTGAGAGTTCAGATACATTTTTAGACTTCTCATTCATGAAAATACTGATTTCATTCCGCAAGGTGAAGAAAAGTTTGAGCACATTTCCACGATTAAGCCAATATACCTCACTATAGTACATCACATCCTAGTATTCTGAATCAGTTTTCTTCAGGAATGTTTGAAATGAGCAGTGATTCAACCCGAGTGCTCTAATCGAGTTTACAGTGGCCTCCAAGTTTAGAAGTTTTCCACGCCGAGCATCATGGTGAATAATACAATGCAACGCCATTGTCCTTTCAGCCAATTAGTCCAACCTTGTGGCTTACCACGTTCTTAGTGCTGTCCATTGTTATTGCCGCAAATTGATTCCAAAACAGACCAAGTTCCCTAATAGTATGGGCAAATCTCCAAAACAAGTCTTCACCAGCAGTTTTCCCATGAAGTGTCTGGAACGCCGTAAACTCCTCAGCGACTTGAAATGCCTTGTCTATTCCACGAATGAAAATTAGTACCATCAATAATGTCATTGCTTTCATCCAAAGTCATTGAAAAATCTCACAATTTTGGATTTTCTCACAGAGCTGTTCTTTTAAATCTTCACCAATCTCTTCTGTTCTTCAAGTAAAAATCTGGTGAGACAGACTTACTGCTTCAATAAGGTTCCTTTTGTCAGGACACATTTCCTCCATAACCACATTCATACAATTTTTTATGAACTCCCTATCAGAAAAAGATTTACATTTAGTGCCTAGTATTTACACAATATGGTAGCTTGCCTTCACTGCTGCTCCATTTTCTTCTTCTTGTATTCTTAGCAATTGCTGTAAACTTCCAGTCTTTTTTCAAAGACATGATCTTTGCACTTCATTGTGCATCATACTTTTCTTTTTGTTTTGTGTCATAGTGTCTCTTGATGTTATATTCCTTTCATTCGGCAACTCGTTATTTATAAATGAGACATAATAATTTGCCTTGATGAGGACAAAAAAGAATTGATGGGTCCACTTACCTTGAAAAACATGACATTCAACGTTCACTTTCCGTTGTTTTTGTTGGAGGCATTTTCACTCATCATCTGCATTTATCTGCCAATCAAAAGTATTGCATCTGTGGCAGACTACAGCTAATCTGTGCATGTCTGAAGGTGTCTTCATGAATTTTTATAGCAAAAATCACTAAATAAGTATGTGTTTAATTGGTCTAGTTAGTCTACAGCTGAGCTGTGAACGCAGAGTATTATGTACAGGCTTGTGCTTATATGAAACATGACACTTTTTTTATTAAACCCATTCTTTTATCGCATTTTTTGTTGCTTCCTTGTGTAAACTAAAATGATATATACATGACAAGAAATGCTAATAAATCAGCTGTTAATATATTATGTTGAAGCAGGCCATGGATCTTATGAAATGTTCTGGTGGGCCAAAGGTTAGGCACCCCTGCTGTTTATCATAGTAGGATGCAGCCTTCTCTCTCTCTCTCTCTCTCTCTCTCGTATTCTAATGGCTGGCTATGTTGCAGTGTGTGTGGCATTTTTTTTCTCTTTTAATATTTACTTCTTTTCAGATCTAATAGTAAACAATGTCTCATGACTTGTTTCCCACCTCAGTGCTTACAAAAATAAAAAAAAAAATCCTTGTAAAAACCAACTTATGTATGTATTTTAAGAGAAATTATGTTCTGGTGCAGACCAGAAATAAAAACAAATTGGCACTCAGTGCTTGAGATCTCTTCCATTGTGTTGTGCTCAGTTACTGTAATCTATATTTTTCCTCCTTTAACATTTTCTTTTCATGTAGAACCTTTAGGATTGAACTGTAAATCCTTGCCTCTGAAAACTTTTTATTTTAATGTGCTTTTTTGAACAGCTCGAGATGCTGCTGTACAGAAGATTGAGACAATTATTAAAGAGCAGTTTGCTGTTGAAATGAAGAATAAGGAACATGAGATTGAAGTCATAGATCAGGTATAAAGGTCTCTCTCTTAAAAGAAGAGAAGTTAGAGGATCAGGAAGTATTGAAAAGTGCTTCAATTGCAGTGCTTTATAATACAGTTTCTCTTCTTTTTATAGCGTCTGCTTGAGGCAAGGAGGATGATGGATAAGCTTCGTGCCTGCATTGTGGCTAACTACTATGCTTCTGCTGGTCTCCTTAAAGTTGGAGAGGTAAAAATTTATTTTTGGAACAATAAGACTGGAGAATATTTGCAAAGTTAGACTGCATAGTTTAGCCGCTGTGTAGCTTTCCTATTTTGCTTTTGTGGTACAATCGTAAATGCTTGGAAGCTGAACTGCAAAACAAATGTGGTAACTGAATTGCATACAACTTGTGCTCCCACAAAACAGGCTGCAGGGACATTCAGCACAGACGGATTTTAACTACGTCGTTAAATTCTTTTATTCCAGAAATGCTGTTGCCTCCTCTCTCTGAAAAACTATCACCACCCTTATTTTATTTTCTGAAATTTAGTGTCTCGTCTAGAGTGCTCATTAGTACACAGGACTTTGCAACAATTAATGGATTTGTCTGTGCAGGACTCTTTAGAATAGGACAATATTATCCCATTTTACAGATGAGAACTGAGGTAGAATAGGGATTAATGATTTATCCAAGGTCACACAGAGAATCTGGGAGACTTGGGAGCAAAAACCCGGATCTCCTACATCCCAGTCAGTGCCTTAAATTCAAAACCATCCTTCCTTTCACACACGGAGCCCACTGTATTTATGACTTCACAGAATGATGCCTGCAGTGAACCAGGGAGTACCAAGGAGATGTAATAGATGGGAGAAAATGAATTTAGAAACAGCTAGTTAAAACTTACTTCCATGCTATGTGCCCCTATGGTCTAGCAAGCTGGAGTTTCAGGATATGTGCCTGGGTTTAACTCAAGTTTTGTTTTTAACTTGCAGTTCACCTTTAAATTGCTAATATTTGGATCTGAGTTCTAATAAAGAATGAAACTGCTGTGTCAAACTTCAGGCATGTGGATGGAAACCAGTGCATTTGCCTTACCTGCCTAGAGAATACACAGATGCATGGTTCTACTCAGCAGGGATTGCTTTTGTTACACTAGTATCCTATTAGCACTTTCAAGAGGCTTTTTAAAGTTTTTTATTTTTAAAATCTAACTTGCTTTTTGCCTCTTCAAACACATGTTGGTCAACTGGTGTGGACAGAGAATTTGGTGGAGATGGGAGTAATGTTTTTTCTGGATTTCTGTGTTGACTATTCTGAATGGCTGAACTACTTCTGATCTTCAAGTGCTCCCTCTAGTACCACGGGGAGGCACATTAGCAAGGGGTTTGTGCTGCCCCCCTCCTGCTTTCTGTATCTGCTCTATCAGATAGAGTTTTTTTCCTCAGTTTATCTGCGAGTCTGACATGCTTCAGAAGTATTAAATTCACTTCAAAAGTTACTCTTATTCCTAAGAAATCTTCACAAAAGTACAGCTATAGTCCCTGTTTTTTTCTACAGCTTTTGAGTTTGTGCTGGGTGCTGAAGTTCGGGTACATTTCTGTTTGAATTCGAGTTTCGTTCAACGGGTCTAACTTGCATGTTGGCTAAACCAAAGCTCCTTTAATTTTACAAGGCTGATAGATTTTTTTGCCATCCATGCAATGTTTTTAAGTAAGGGTTAATGCCAGTTTGGTTTTATCAGCAGCTACCCTAGTTTCACTTTTATGTCTAGTAAAGTGTGTCAGTCTGTTGTAGTTTAATTCATTGTGTTCACTTTTTAAATACCTATGAACTTCCAGCAAGTTGTGTTTACAACATTATTGATCTGCTGTAATTTAAAAACAAAAAACAGTTTTTCTGACCATGTTAACTTACTGCATTACAGATGGGTTTTGAAGTTTATAATTAAATATGGTTTCAGTTATTTACATAACTTTTTTTCCTGAAAATTAGTATAATCTGTTTGCTTATAGGAGAACAAACAAAACGAGTTTTTGGTTATTTGCTCTTTTGATGCACAGAGAAGGCCCAAAAGTTTGTTCATGGAATATTTTGTGGGTAACTGGAGAAATAGTAGGATTATTACATCGCAAATACCATGGAAGTCAAAGCTCAGGATTCAGGAGGGGAAGAGATTGCCAGTCAGAGTCAATTTCTACACTAGCACTTTTGTCTGTGTAATTTATGTTGCTCAGGGATGTGAAAAAAACACCCTTTGGAGCGACATAAGTTACACTGACAGAAGCACTGGTGTGGACAGTCCTCTGTTGGCAGGAGTCATCTCTCCCACCGACATAGCTACTGATGCTCTTTGGAGGTGGTTTAATTATGTCCACGGGAGAGATCTCTCCCATCGGCATACAGTGGCTACACGAACGCTCTTACAGCAGTACAGCTGCATTCGTATAGCTGTGTCACTGTAAACTCACTAGTGTAAACATGGCCAGACTGTCTGAAAAGTTTGTTTTAATTAGTGAATATTTGAGGGAAGTGATTATTCCTCTCTATTAGGCCCTGGTGAGGCTACATCTGGAGTATTGCATCCAGTTTTGGTCCCCCCACTACAGAAAGGATGTGGACAAATTGGAGAGAGTGTCCAGCGGAGGGTAGCAAAAATGGTTGGGGGTTGGGGCACATGACTTATGAGGAGAGGCTGGGAGAACTGGGCTTGTTTAGTCTGCAGAAGAGAAGAGTGAGGAGGCATTTGATAGCAGCCTTCAACTACCTGAAGGAGGGTTCCAAAATGGATGGTGCTAGGCTTTTCTCCTTCGTGGCAGATGACAGAACAAGGAGCAATGGTCCCAAATTGCAGTGGGGGAGATCTAGGTTGGATATTAGGAAACACTAGTTCACTAGGAGGATGGTGAAGCTCTGGAATGGGTTACCTAGGGAGGTGGTGGAATCTCCATCCTTAGAAGTTTAAGGCTCAGCTTGACACATCCCTGGCTGGGATGATTTAGTTGGTCTTGGCCCTGCTTTGAGCAGGGGATTGGATTAGATGACCTCCTGAGGTCTCTTCCAAACCTAATATTCTATGATTCTATTTAACACAATTGCCTAACAAACAGTTGGGAGGAAAGAGCTTTATTAGCCATGGGATTTTTTGGAAACGCTGAAATGCTCCTCACTGCCCCTACGCACTGTTGAAAATCCCATCCCCCAAAGATTCAAAACCCCTACCTCCTCAGTTCAGGGCTGAGAAAGGTATTACTCCAGCTCGCGCGTTCTTCCAAGAAGACCTCCTTGATGATGCAGATTTATATGCTAAAAGTTAAATGCAAGCAGGAAAAAACTTCCAAGGCTGCCTTTATACATAATAAAAAAGCCAAAAGAGGGGCCTTAATCCGTTGTTGTCCTTTGCAGGTCACCTATAAAGGGACTCTGTTAAGGAAGGTAGGTCTAAGATAAGATCTAGTATGCCTGGTTTGGTTTGCAGGCATGAGCAAGCATGTGACTCGTGACCCTCTGATTACATTCTGTGAGCAGGCAGGGCACTGATGCATGCAACTTGTCTCTTAGTCATTTGAAGAATGCCAGTTGTATGAAGAATAGGCGTCTAATGCATTTAAATACCCTGCCTGACCACAGGAATTGAGCAGTATACACGGTGTGACGTTACCATCTGTGTTATGAGAAAGTACATACCTGCAAGCCTAAAGAAGCCAGTCTTGGTTTCATGTCATCCTGCAAAGTAGTCTGGGTACCTTGCAGTGCTCAGTTCAGGGACCAGATTTTTACCAAGGCATCTGTAGTGTTGGAGAAGGTTATTTTGGTCCTCTTTCCTTGAGCAGTAGTCAGTTTTTCAATATCTGTGGTGCATGCTTTACCTGTGATTAAATATTGGTTCTTCGTTTCTGTACGCTGATACTCTGTTCTTATTTTCTGGCCTAGTCCCAGTTTTATTTAAGCTGGAAAAAATAATGGATCTGCCTGGACTTTATTATTGCAGGGAGCCAAGACATGCGACTCTATGGTTTTTAATCATCCTTCAATCAAGAAGTTCTTGGAATCGCCATCCAGATCCTCATCTCCTGCTAATCATGGATCAGAAACGCCATCTGCCAACCATTCAGAAAGTGACTCATTATCTCAGCACAATGACTTCCTCTTGGAGAAAGACAATGGCAATCTGGACATGGAAGAGCGATTGGCAAACAACCTGTATCAGAGACCAAGCAGAAATACCGGACGGGTAATGTTAAGCTGTGAAAAGGGGGGTGGACAGAAGGTGTGTGTGGTCCCAGAAATTCCTTCCTAACTACTGGGGGGGTGGGGGGCTGTGCCAGCATCAGCAGGGGAGCAGAGTCAGGAGTATATTTTTCTCAACCCTGCTCTCTGGGAATATGTCTATATTGCAATAAAAACCCATGGCTGGCTTGGGTCAGCTGACTCAGGTTGGTAGGCTGCAGGGCTATAAACTTGCAGTGTAGATGCTGGGACTGGAGCCCGGGTCTCGGGGCCCAGGCTTCTTCCCAAATGTCTGTACTGCAATTTTATAGCCCTGCAGCTCAAGCCCTGTGAGCCTGTGTCAGCTGATCTGAGCTCTGACACTCAGTATGGAAGATTTTTTTTGCCATGCTGTAGACATACCCTGGGGGTCCTTCCATGTCCCACCAGCAACTTGTTCTGTTGCCTTTAGCTGATCATGCAGACTTACTGAGGATAGGTCTTCACTGCAGAGTTAACTCCTCTCAAGTTAGTCTAGTTCCAGTGAGAGCA
Organism: Chelonoidis abingdonii; assembly: GCF_003597395.2. Classification (NCBI taxonomy): domain Eukaryota; kingdom Metazoa; phylum Chordata; order Testudines; family Testudinidae; genus Chelonoidis; species Chelonoidis abingdonii. Next base: position 46,308,102 of record NC_133776.1, on the reverse strand, counting down.
GCCTCGCTGCGAAAGAACACTTGAACTGCACAGAGTGGTCAGATTGGCAGCTAATAAGTTAGATCAGTGGTTCTCAACCATGGTACATGTGCCCCTGGGAGTACTCAAAGATTTTCCAGGGGCTACCCAACTCATCTACATAGTGTTTCTCAAGCTGGGGGTTACAGCCCCCACAGGGGTTAAGGGATGGGTTTAAGGGAGGTCACAAGTGCAGGGCGTTAAGGGGTGCCACGCAGGGTAATTGACCCACGGGGCCCAGGATTGCATGCTAGAGGGGGACCCGTGAGGTTAAGTCACATGCTTCAGCCTCGCTGCCTGGATTCAGGCTTCAGACAAGGCTTGCAAGTGAAAAACAGGCTCAAGTATCACATTGAAATGTAAGTACAATATTCATATTCCAAATAAATTAATTTTATAATTATATGGTAAAAACAGGAAAGTCACCAATTTTTCAGTAACAGTATGGCTGTGATGCTTTTGTATTTTTATGTCTGATTTTTATAAGCAAGTAGGTTTTAACTGAGGTGTGCAAGACAAATCAGCCTCCTTGAAGGGGTACAGTAGTCTGGAAAGGTTGAGAACCACAGAGTTAGGCTACAAATCCAGTTAGCACATGTTCTGTAAGGCAAGGGTTTGCAAACTTTTTCTTACACACACACACACACACACCATCCATCCATCCATCCATCCATGCTATATGTCGAGAGAGCATCACCTCCACCCCCGACTCACCTCAGCAGGCCACCTACCAGTCTTGGTTGGGAGTGGGGCTGCAACCAAAATTTATAACTGAAAGATGGGGGGCTCAGCTCAAAAAGTTTGAAAACAGCTCAGGGTGCAGGGAGAGAGGTACCTAGGGGCTGTGTGCAGGCACAGGGGTAGCTCAGGGTGCAGGGAAAGGGGTACCTAGGGGCTGTGTGCAGGCACAGGGGTAGCTCAGGGAGTAGGGAGGGGATAGGTAGGGGCTGTGTGTGGGCAGGGGGATAGCTCAGGGAGTAGGGAGAGGAGTCAGCCAGTTTGATTTAAAAGCACCACCACACTCAAGCTAGGAGGTTTGTTTGTGAATGGAACTCAAGTTAGTGGCAACACTTGAGTTAACTGTGCAGTGAAGACAAGCCCAGAGAGGGAGGGGGAAGTTTGTGGCTCCCAGCAGTGTTGTATCCAAGTGAGCATCCAAGTTGTCTTGCCAGTCCGTGGCTTTCTGTTGGCAAGTTGCTGGGACCCTCATTGTTTTGGTTGTCTGTCAGTGGTGCAGCTGCCTGGCTGCTAGTTGCTATGGGAATTGCATCACTTACAGCAATTCTGAAGACGACTTCTACTGTATCTGAGGTTTGGTCTGCTCAGCACCCCTTCAGATAATATGATACTGGCAGGGGGTCTTCATTGATTAAATCATCCTGAAGGTGTTAAAGCAAAAACCATCTCCTTCCCTCAGAAAGGGAGAGAAGGGGAAAAAAGCTCCCTTTCCTGTAACAAGCACCAATTGTTCCCCTGTTTTCAGAGTGGTCAGTTGTTAGCTCACTTCCTTTAGAGAAACAGAAACAAATTAATTCCCTTGCTCCTGGGGGTTGCAAGTTAACAAATTAACTCTTCCCTGAACAGTAGCAAACAGTGCCTTCTCCGGGGAAACAGTCTCTCATAAAATAGCCTCAGTTAACAACCCTGCACAGGAGAAAGGGGAATCATCTTGTCTGTACCCAGCTGCTCCTCTAGGAAATCATTAATTAGCCTAACTTGCCATCCATTTCCTTTCTGGCTGCAGCCAGAATGCTGCCAGCAGGATGGGATCTGTGTTGTTTTTTTTTCCGACTGTTCCCAGGAAAATGTTCAACTCTTTTATAAATTCCTGGACTTAAGTTTATGAAGAATCTATAGCATCTTTTCACCTGAGGATCTCGCAGCCCTTTTTCAAATAAGAATTAAGACTTACACCATGCCTGCGAAGCAGGCAGTACTTATTACCGCACCCATTTTACAGAAGGGAGTTCTCAGACTTGCTCGGTGCCTCACAATGAATTGGTTGCATAGCTAGCAAAGAAACTTAGGAGTCTTGATTCCTGGTATCTCCCTCTCCCACCCCACAGCCCTAACCATTACACAGCATTGCCTGAACCAAGGTATGATGGGTTAACAACATATAGACTAATAGAAATGATCCAGATCCACCAGAAGAGTCATGTAAAGAGTCTCTTGATTTCCAGCAGGAAAAAAATCAGAGCCATGTAGTTACTATTATAGCAGAATCTTATACCAGTGATGGGTTGACCCATTGAAGATAATTGAATTCTGCAGTTTGACATGTAGTAGTAAGCAGTGATGGAGATAAGCAATTCTGTATCACACATGAAGTTGAATAATGCCCAGTGGAATGGAGTAGTATGCTGAGCATGCGGGGAGGCAGACCAGCACCACCAGTCAAGTAGCAGGGCCCCAGAGAGTAGCCAGATGGTGACTGAGTGCCCCCCCAATTAGGCTGCAGTAAGCCCCTTACTTTCCATGTCAAGATCTCACTGGTCTCTTCTCCAGTAAACTCAGCACAGAATCCATTTTTATTGCAGACGTGGTTTGTCAGATTACTGAAGACCCTAACACAGCAATTCTCAACAGGGGAGCCCATGAGCCCTTTCAGGGGGGCTGTGGGACCTTGCAGCTAAAACCCAGAGTCTGATCCCCAGCACCTCCCGCAGGGCTGAAGCCAGGAGCAGCGGGACTGGAACCTCAGTGCTCCCCACAGAGCAGAAGCTCTGAGACCATGGGCAGAGTTGGGAAGCATGGGGATGTCTCCCCACCCCAACAAAAAAACCAAAAAACAAAACCACTGCCTGAGCAGGGCAGCTCCACACACATCCCCCATTCCCTCCCTCCCCCCCACATCTCCACCTCCTTCTCTCTCTGCCACCTGTCCAGGTGGAGGCAGGAAGTCAGAACCGGGTAGTGCGGGACGGCTGGGTGCCATGGAGCAGGCAGCTGCGGCATTCCCTTGTCTCCTGTTACTGCTGGTGCAAGGGGTTGAAGCTCTTCCTCAGCTCCCTGCCCCTTTTGCTCACGCAGCCAGTAAGAACCACAGGCGTGAAGGACCTGTGGTTGGCAGAGCCCTCAGGGAGAGGGACCACAAGAGAGCCCTCCTGGCACACAACCCCTAGCTACGCAACCCCCCTTACACTCTGAGCTACCCCCCTGCCCCCACACATAGTCCCTAGCTACCCCCTCCCTGCAGCCTGAGCTACTCCCCTGCCCACACACAGTCCCTGGCTACCCCTCTCCCTGCACCCTGAACTGTTTTCAAACTTTTTGAGAGCCACCTCACCTTTGAGTTATAAATTTTGGTTGCGCTTCCCTTCCCTCCCCCCCCGCCCCCCCCTCCCAAAAAAAAGACTGGTAAGTCGCCTGAGATGAGTCAGGGGGTGGAAGTGGTGCTATCTCCACATACCCTGCCATGTGGCATTTGCTCAATCCTCGCTGGCCCGTGCCCACCCAAAATAAAAGTCAGACTACACCTATGCCTGAGCTCTCCACCCTGGCCCAGAGCTCCAAGTCCTCCCTCCCCTACTGGGCCCTGGAGCCTGCTGGGCCATGTTGTGGGGGGCCTCAGAAAGAAAGAAGTTGAGAGCCCCTGCCCTACCATATTCTCAGGACAACATTTTTTAGCCAGTCAGAGCCCAGAAAAGTATCTCTAGTCTCTTTGCAAATGACACTGAAGCACATACTGGTCCTGGACCTGATTACAATCTTATTTTCTCGTGTAGATTTGTCCTTCAGTTAATAAAAGATTGGTACAAGGTCACTTGGGTTGTTTATGGTTATACCTGATAATTGCTGTATATTCACTGTCTTTATCTGGGTGTTGGTGTTCTGTTGTTATAGACCATCATTCTAACTGGAGTGGGGCCAAATTCTTCTGCCAGACATATATCTGACACTTTAATTGAAGTAATTGTAGAGGCCGTAGGGGGCAGAATTTGGTTCTAGAGATCAGGGCTAAGATTTTAAAAAGCAGCTAGTGATTTTTGGATGCCCAAGTTGAGACTCTTTGATTTTCAGACACCAGGTGCTCAGCACTTTCTGAAAATTAAGTATCTCTTTAAGGTATCTTGAGGTGGCCATCCAAATTAATTAATTGCTATTGTAAAATATTGGCCCAGACCAATTGTGTATGTCCGATAACTGGACCCCAGCTTTGCCATATAGTGTTTATTTGCTGTATACATAAATAATTTGAAAATGAAAACGGGCAGTTAGCAATTTGAGTGTCTGTTTTAGAAATTTTTTTTTATTGGTCTCTCGTTTTAATTGTATGGGTTTCTTTTTTAAACATCAGCTTACTTTCTAGTACCAAAGAAGTGTGTGTTTGCAAAGTTGATTTTTGCTTTTTTCGCCCCTCAGGACACTTCTGGTGTTACAAGCTCTCATAAAACAGGCCAGCGAAAGGCCGGTCTGTTAAATGATGAGACTTCACGGCTCTATGTGAAGAAAACAATTGTGGTTGGCAACGTCTCCAAGTTAGTATCTAAGGTCTTACTAATTGTCTTAGTTGTTAGCCATTGAGTTGAATTGTGGATTAAAGTTAAGAAGCAGCTAAAATTGAGGCACACTCCAAATGATAGCTATACCAGCACTCCTAGTCCAATCCCTCCTTATTGGCTATGGGATGTGAACAAAAGCTGTTGTGGGACTCAGAACTAGTACTTGTCGTAATAACAGTTGTGGAGAATGATTCTACACTTGCTTCAAAACTAAGTTTTTAGAAATTATTTTGATCCATTCAGTTCTTCCAGCCCCACCACCTGCAGCACTAGGCCCTGATCCTACAATAGGATCTGCCTGAGAAGCCCCTGAGATCCCACAGAGCTCCAGTTGCAGGATCAGAAGAACCCTGCTTTGGTGAAGGGATGAGTCAGGATTTGATGGGATGTGGTTCAGTGAAGCCAGGATAGAGCTGAACTAAGACAGTAGCACTGAGCTACTAATGTGATTCCTGTCATGGTAAGAGATGCAGGCTTAGTTAGTACCATAGGGCTGTATGATAATTTTTTGAAATGTCATTGAATTAAGGTGAAGACAAATTAAGGAAATGTAATTTCATGTTTTTTGTGTTATTTCTTTCAAAACTTTTATAAAGCCATTTAATTTTGTCAGTAAAGTTCTGGAAATGGATGTGGTTAAGCATAGTGCAGGCATTCACTGTGCGAATACCCTTGCACCCTATTGCTAGTGCAGCTCATCTCTGGTAAAAGCTGGTTAAAAAAATGAACGCAGTCACAGAAATTTTGACAACTCAAAACTTCTTTTTAATTCCATTGTTTTCCAAAACCATTCCATTTTTCATTTTCCAGAACATTTTAAGTATTTTTTTCCAAAATCCGAAATTTTCAAAGATGAGATTCCTTTATTGTGGATTAGCAAATCCCCCCATGTTAATAAAATGACCAATCAAAAATTGACAGTATAAAAAGGATGAAACCAGCCCCAAAATGGGGGAAGGGAGACAATATACCTCATTTAGCAGAATCACCAAAAGTCTCTTTTTGTATCTAGAGTTTCAGGAGACATTTTTTTAAAAATGGGAAATTTAAAAAAGAAATTTAACGTTTTCTCAACATTGAAGGCTGAGTTTTGATGAAAAAAATGTTTTCATTTTGGAAAACTTTGAACAGCTCTACTTCTGGCCAGCAGCCCCAGCTGCAGCACTACACATGTCAGGGTTTTTTTTTTTTTTTTTTCCAGAGTAGAAAGTATCAAATTAGTGGTGAATGCTGGATGTTGTTTTTCCTTACCATTAAAGATGGGTTCTAAAAACACCCGTAAACAACGAGAAATCTGGGTCCAGATCTTGACTTTGTGGGTCAAGCCCTGTAGTTTATTATAAGTTAAGATTTATGTATATGTTATGCTTGACTCTTACCAATCTGGTATTTGAAAAAGATTCTTCAAGGTGATTTACATCTCCAAAACTGTGTGAAGCGGATTTGATAGGTAAATTTCTCTCACTAGTGAGGGGTTAAAATTACCCCCCACCCCTAATTAGGAAACAAAGATTAGATGGTGGAAATTTACAAAGAGCTATTTCACACAAAGGGTAGCATGTATATATTGAGATACCAAGGAGTGCAATTAAAGCAAAGAGTATAAATGTACGTAAGAGCCATTCAGGTTGTTTCTGGATGAGGGGGTTGGAGGGTTTGATGAAATGTTGGATGATGCAGTTAAAATGCTCCAAATGTGCCCAGTAGCATAGGCATAAATTATCCTTTTACTGTTTCTAAAACTTTTCCAAAAAGAGGGGAGCAAAATCTTTTGTGTATGTAAATATATTTATTTATTTATTACTTTTTCTGCCAGGTATATTCCTCCTGATAAGAGAGAGGAGAACGATCAATCAACCCATAAATGGATGGTGTATGTACGAGGCTCTCGGAGAGAACCCAGTATAAATCATTTTGTCAAGAAAGTCTGGTTCTTCCTTCATCCCAGTTACAAACCTAACGACCTGGTGGAAGTCAGGTAATCAAGAACTACTTGATTCTTTGAGTTTGTCAAGATTGAAATACTGAAATTCTCAGAAAGACAGCACCTTCTTTTTATGGCTGTGTTGTTGGTATTTTAGCCTAACTTCTATCTTGGCTTAACTAGCTAATTCTCCAGTGTTTGTCAGCACTTGCTAGTTGTTATGCTGCAGTCTTGCGAAACACATACCAAGTTGTTTTAACAGATTAAAGAGAGCCTTTTCTATTAGAGAGAAACTTAAAATGCTGTATTTCACATTAGCAGCATGGATTTGTGTATCTGTTATTTTCATTACATCACTTTCATTGCAAGTTTGGCTGCATGCCAGACTAAACAGATGTTCTCGCCCAATGTGAAAAGTTCATTTTCTTTGCCAGAGTTTTTAGAATTCCCATTTGTTTAAAGATACTTGTGTGTTTCAGTAAAGAGTTTTTTTCTCAAATGCTTTTCTCCTGCTCTCTCCTGTGGCGAACTCATAATCTTGGGTTTAACCTCATGCTTTGAGGAATGACTACAATAACAGCATGGCTGTGTTGACACTAGAGAAACACAGTGCCAAATGTAGCAGTGTCAACATTCCCTCCCCAAAAACATTGTTCAAAAATTTTGCCTCACTGAGGTCAACAAAGTAAACTACAAGATTTTCCCTCCACAGTAGATTTCCACTCTTCTTTCTGCCACGAAGTTATGGGCATAACACACTCAGACTGATTAGGAAAGTAACTCCGATGTACATTTGCCTTAGTCCTTCTGCAGGACTTATCTAAGCGCATTTTAAAACACTGGTGTGAAACCACTGTAGATGGGATTTTTATAGGATCTGTTCCTCTCCCTGTCCCTTCTCTCCATGTGTGGGGCTATGTGTACACTACTGTGGTAAGTCGACCTACGCTATGCAACTCCAGTTACGTGAATAAGTCAACGTACCTTAGGTAAAGTTACCATGGGGTCTACACCACAGGGGGTCGACGGAAGAAAATCTCCCATCAAATTTACCTTCCTCTTCTGATCTACCTTACTCTTTACTAGACCTGCTAAATTGCCTGCCAGTGTATTAATCTCAGAGCGTCGATTCCAGCTGTAGTGTAGACCTGCCCTTAGAAAGAACTATCTGATACTATTTTCCCCTTTTTTTTTTCCCACACTCCCTCAGTGAGAGTGCTGTGAAAATGAGGTTTGAACAAATAGCATGCACTGTTCATTCCCTGCATTCTTTCTCTACTAATAAATTAACAGCCCTCATTTCCATCATTGATTTGTGACTTGGAAATCTGCATACATGCCAGAATCCTTGAGACTGCATTGCTCCTGAGCAGTCAGAGTTGAAAGGGGGTGGGAGGGCAAGGCTGGCTATCTGTCCCAACCTCAGGGACTGATATAAATTAAATAAAATCCCAGTCTGATATAAATTCCTATAGTTTCTTCTTTTATAATAACCTCTCTAACGTGCATCCCTTCAGCTGGGACATACTTCCTATAAAAGGACAAACCTGCACTGGCAAGAGTATGGATCCAGAAGTATTCAGGGAAGGTGGTGGTCAAAATGTTGCTTTGGTTTTATCTACCAACACTATAATAATGTCTTTTATGACTAGATAGATGGTAGGAGGGAAAGAATGATAACTCTGCATTGGAAATTCAGCTTGTGACAGTGTCAGATGGTACTGATTTTCACTGGTACTGGCCATCTGGCATCATTCAACTATTTATTAAGGAACTGACTCTACTACTTTCTCGTCTGGCACTCACCATTTTGGCATCATTTTCTTTTACCTTCCCACATGCACAGTGAAGATGTCTCTGTGGCTGTCTATGTAGACCGCATGTTCTCTCTCTGGTGGAGAGTGGGATTGAGGATAATTAGCAGCCAATCGGGAAAGCATTCTGTTTGAAAAGATGAATGTGGAAGTTGTAGTGCGGGTGTCTGTAATGTGAATTTCTGTTTGTTTCCAGAGAGCCTCCATTTCATTTAACCAGACGAGGCTGGGGAGAATTTCCAGTGAGGGTTCAGATTCACTTTAAGGACAGCCAGAACAAAAGGATCGATATCATACACAATCTGAAGGTACTTAAACCTATGGACTGTGCTGTGTTTGTGGCCTTCCTCTATTGTGTTTGCGTACTGCTGACATCTGACTAGGGGGCATATGAGATGGAGATGGAAAATACAGCAAAGTAGTTGACATCAGCCATATAGAGGTGACGTTCCATTGGGGGCTTCCAGTGTCTAAGAAGTTGGAACTGATTCTGCCCAGAGAAGAGAAGTGTTTAGCTGCTCTTCCCTGTGATTTTGGATTTTTATCCTCTTCTCATCAATTTTAACTTGCCAGGATTTTAGTAGGGGCATCTACATAAGGAGTGGTTGTTCTGTTTAGTTCCTTCCCGTGGTCTTACCTGCAGCTACCAAGGATCTTCAGCCTGACAATTTGACTTATCCTGTTCCTAAAGGGTGAAGAGGGAAAATCCAGAATCTTCATTTGTTTCTTATGGGCCTGTCTCTTCCAAAGGCGCTCGAGTGCAGAGGATTAATGGGTTCACAGCACCTCTGAAAATGGCCATTACTTTTCTTTTCTTTTTAATTACTTGAGCTCAACCCCAGCAGAATTAAATTATTACCCTTTCTTTTTCACTATTCTTAGTTGTCCTCAGAACTTTGTCACTGCACTATTATTAGTTTGACTTAGGTCTTGTCTATGTTAAGGAAGGTCTCAGCAGTGGAACTACATTGATGCACACTCATGTTTTAGGCATATGGGCTGGTTGAAAACTTTCTATCCAAACTGGTTTTTGATGGAAAATTTGTTTTTTTTTTGACTAAATTAAACTTTTCGCTGAAATCTTGGAAAATTGAAATAATGCAATTTTGAATTGCCACTGCTGCGCCACATGGGAGTTGTAGATGGGATGCCCCACATCCCCCTTCTCTATGGGCAGGCTCCCCAGCTGCACTGCATCACTGTGGTGGATTCTGGCCATGTGACTGCCCTTATGCACCGTCTCCCCTTACCTCGGGGAGAGACCCTGGTGCATTCTGGAAGATGTCATCTGTCCAGTGAGCCTGGCCTACAGAAGGGAATAGGAGCCTGAAGTTAATGAACTACAACTCCTTTGAGGCACCATGCGGTGTTTCAGAATTGAAATATTTCTGGCTTTGTCCAAAATATTCTTGATTTGACTTTTCAACAAAATCTCATCTCCACTTAACTCTAGTAGACTTGCTACACTGATGAAAAGTGCAATTTACGGTGGTGCAGCTTAATCTGGTAGATGAACTAGTTGATTGGTATCAGTGTAAACCCTGCTTTGTGCCAGTAGATATGTTAAGAGTTTACATGCTGGTGCATATGTCATTAATGTAGACAGGGCCTTAGTCTGCTAGCATGAGTTCTTCTGAAGTTTGTATGGCTCAGGCAGTCTCTGCTACTGGGTTCTTCTGGTGGCTGGTGTCAGTTTTCATTGAAACTTCCTGTCTCTTATCTACTGATGGGACACTGGGTAAGGTGACCTCAGTGGTTTAGTTGGCCTGAGGATAAACGAGCTAAGCAGTAACAAAAATCCCATTTAATGATCCTGCTGCATATAATTGAGATTGTTTCATGTTTATTTGGGTTTATGCAAAGAATAAAGAGGACACTTGTCTAAGGATCGAGACACATGTACCTTAAATTAATTTTATGTAATTAATTTAAATTAATTAGGATTTATTCTAATTAATGCTGAATACCAGTCTCCTCCCCCCTACAGATTTTATCCTCTTCTCCCCTCCCCCTGCAGCAGCATGTTTTTTCTGCTCACTACAAAGTGCAAATGTTGCTTCTTGCCAAAGAAAATGTGATCTCTAGCTTTGGTAAATTTGACATGTCACTGCTTTGCTACGGAATTAGTTTATTTTCGTTAGGAACTTGCTGCAGTGTTACTATTTCATAAAAGATTAGTTGTAAACTTCAGCTAAAATATAAATATTTTAACATGTTGTAATGTACTCACTCATCTAATTGTTTTCCACAGTTGGACAGAACCTATACTGGCTTGCAGACACTTGGTGCAGAAACGGTGAGTTACTGAGCTGTAGAATGGAAATGCTTGCTGTTATAGAAAATCTTTCATGGACTGTGTGTCCCAGAACGCTTTGCAAAGTAAGGAGTTTAGTACTGGAATTATAGTGACTGTAGCCAAGTAAAATTGTACCATGGTTTTAACCTTTCATAATAAAAGCACGGAAACTCTTTAAAAATGGCTGCATAGGAAGTAAAAAAATTATTATGCTTGTAGTGAACCCACAAACTCTGTTCCACCTTTTATTTAGTTGTGACTCTCCGAGCACCTTTTTCCAAAGCTGAAGAAGAGCTCTGTGTAGCTCAAAAGCGTGTCTCTTTCACCAACAGAAATTGGTCCAATAAAAGAGATCAGCTCACCCGCCTTGTCTCTCTAATATCCTGAAACCAACACAGCTGCAACAACCCTGCAAACTACCTTTTCTTGTAACCATAGATTAGATTTGTATTACAACATGAAATGATAAAGCAGTTCTGGAAGTGGCTTGGCTTGATGCAGTGCTCATTCCCTTAAGTCATTGATGTTTCATCTTGATTATTTTCAAGAGAAATGCATTCAGATATTTTTAAGAGAAGCAAACTTTCCACATATAAATAGTCTGTGTATATTTGTTAGATCAGTTGAATGAGTTTAACATTAAAACAGCACACAGAAAATCTAGCACACAAGTATAAAATTGAGTTACAGAAAGGAATGAATTTAGAGGTAATAGTCAAAATAGAGAATAGTGAAGTCAGTGGCCAGCAAATGAACTATCCTCTTGATTCACAATGTTTTTATGACTTGTTCACTTTTAGCCATAGTTGGGTAAACTCCTTCCTGTTGTGCTTAGCTGACTTTTCTGCAGTATAGATGGCAATGTAATCTAGTGGTTAGAGTTCAGCACTGTGGGATTAAAGACAAGATTCTGTTTTAGACTTGGGATAAGTCACTTAACCTCAATCATAGTCTATCATCTCTAATTTTGATTTTTCCACTCTGTTTTACTAAGTCGAAAGATTTTCTGTGGGGTTGCATGATCTCAGCTTTTCACTCGGCGAAGTAGATTTTAATATGGATTTTCTCAAGATAGTGAGGAACATTTTTGAAGAGTTAACAAATGCTGTAGTGTATGCTTAAGGGATTTCCAAACCAAGCATATAAGGTTAGCCCTTAATCCTGCATTGAGATCTGATAAACACATACCCCTGCACCTATGTAGAATCCCACTGACTTCAATGCGACATCACACAGATTAGTTGTTCAGGATCCTGAGTTTGTGGGAACTTTGCCTGATGATGTTTACTGTTGAGAATTCTGTACAGAGGTAGATATGTGCTATTTTGTTATGGCTATTTAATATCACAAATCATTGTATTTTTCTAGGTTTTGTTGTAGGCCTGATCCTGCAAGACATTTGCCCGTGCAGCCTCTTTTGAAATCAATGGTAGTTCCATGTGCAGAGGGCTTGCAGGCTTTGATCAAATTAACGCATCGTAACTCACGATATTTAGGCTGCCAGTTGCCAAGTGCATAACTTATCATAATCCTTTCACCTCTTTCTGGAAGGTAGTGGATGTTGAGCTACATCGGCATTCTCTTGGCGAGGATTATCTCTTTTCCCAGTCTTCTGAATCCGACCTTTCTGATGTCCCCACGTCTTTACCATTACCACTAAGTATACCAGCGCCAGTGAAAGCTTCTTCACCAGTTAAACAGTTACTTGAGTCCATTCCAGATGCTTCTGTGGAAAAAGGTAAAGAAAACTGATATTTGTCTATTCTAATTTTGTTTAGAATATGTGGCTAGTACTGATGCTGGGGCTGTCACTTTTAATGGGTTTTTGGTTTACAAGTTACCACACACCTACTTCAAGCAATGTTGAAATAGACCATAAATCATCTGACTGGCACCTGGCTGCCAAGTGTATTGAGGAAGCAACAGGCTTGTGACAGAAATTGAATTCAGAGAAGTATTATTTATTGAGTTCATTGAGTAGGCCCGTCTGCCAAACTCCGGAACAGAAAAAGCTTTATGCAGCACATACACTTGGAAAAGGCGACTTGGTGAATAGCGCTTTCAGTTATGATCTGTGCATTTCAGGTAATTTAGACAGGTGGTGATCTCAACCTGTTTAAATGTGTTTCAGGCATAAATGTACATATAGGAGTACTGGGATTGTCTGTTATCTGCAATTGTGTTGGCTGCAGAAAAGGACTGCCTATGAAGGTGTTAGGGGAGTGGGAAGGCTGCAGTATTTATGTGTCCCCCATTGTTTTAGTATCTGAGCATCTCCCATCTTTAATTACTTTTATCCTCACAACATCACTGAGAAATAAGTGATGTTATCCCCATTTTACATTTGCGGAGCTGGGGGGCTGAGAGACTAAGTGACTTTGCACAAGATCCCCAAGGAAGTCAGTGGTGGAACAGGGGAATTGAAATCAGGACTCCTGATTCCCTGGCAAGCGCCTAATCACTGGCCCATCCTCTAGTGCAGTGATTCCTAAACTTTTTCATCCTATAATCCCCTTTGGCTCTCACCTCTGTTAACACAACCCCTAGTGATTACAGAAAGAAGGGAGGTTGATGAACGACCCTACCCTGCACTCACCCCACAACAGCAGCTCCTGTCCTGCTGGGCTGGGCCCAGCTCTCCACTGTCGGTGTTTCATCCTAGCCAGGTTAGGCACATACGCCTCTCCTTAGATGGAGACAGGGGGACTGATGTCCCAAACCAAAGTGGCATAGCGATCCCATTTAGTAGGTCACAGTGCCAATCAAATGTGGCCCTCCGCCCCTCAGTCTCTGAATTTGTTTGATGTTTCAGCCTAGCACATGGTGATTCAGTGCCACCAGGTTTGGGACATTTGCCCCTCTCCATCTATGGAGGTGTGAATGTGTCAAGCTTCAGTGATGTTTTCTTTCTTTCTTCCCTCCCCATCCCCCGCCCTCCCAAAAGTACCATGACCTCCCCTCGATCTGGGGGTCGTAACCCACAGTTTGAGAAACACCGATCTAAGGCCTTCTATCCAGGGATGCTGAAACACTTCACAAACATTAATTTTGCTGCATTACACCCCTTTGAGTCAGGGAATTATTATCTTTGTTTTACAGAGGTTAAGAGTGTTGTCCAAGGAAATGTGTCAGAGCTGGGAATATAACTCAGATTTCCTAACTTCCAGTCTGAGCCGTAGCCAGAAGATCCTCCTTCTTTGTAGTAAATGCCTTTACTAGGCTTAAATAGAGCAGTTTTTGCCATACCCTCCACTCTGTCTGTACCTTCTGTGTCAGTCATGATTCTGTTACTGTTGATAGGGGATTTCAAAGGAAGAACCTTGACTTTTGTTACTGCTTGAGCGGGAACATAATTCCCACTTTCAGGGGCTGTTCCTCTGGGATAATCTTTTAAGTGTCCCAAGCACTTTTTCAAAAATAGCTGCCACCTTTTCTCTGAACATTTGAGCAATCTTTACTTCTGTGTATCTGACAGAAACTTCCATAGTTCAAATAGCCTAAATGAAAACACTCTTCCTTAACCATGGTTTAGTCTTATTTAAACACCAATTTTTTGCACCATTAAAGTAGAGTTATTTTCTGTTATATAACACAAGCCACCGTGATCCTGCCCTATATTCAGACTCAGACTTATAAGGCCAGAAGGGACCATCATGATCATCTAGTCTGACCTTCCCGCCCATTGCAGGCCAGAGAACCTCACTTGCCCACTCCTGTAATAGGCTCATAATCTCTGACTGAGTTACTGAAGTCCTCAAATCTTGTTTAAAGACTTCAGATTACAGAGAATCCACCATTTATACTAGTTCAAACCAGTAAGTGACCCGTGCCTCATGCTGCAGAGGAAGGCAAAAGAACCACACAGTGTCTGCCAGTCTAATCTGGGGGAAAGGAGAATTCCTTCCTGACCCCAAATATGGTGATCAGTTAGATTCTGAGCATGTGGACAAGATCCACCAGCCAGATGCCTGGGAAAGATTGCACAGAATTCTACTTTTTGTAAAATCATAGTGTATCTTATTCCATTTACCGTTTACCTCTGTCCTTAACTACTTTCTTTCAAAATTTGTTCTAACACCAGGTATACAATTGATTTAAAACTAACAAGCCTGTAGTTTCTTGGATCACCTTTTCTCCCTTTCTTAAATATAGGTACTATATTTGCAATTGTCTAGTCATAGGGCATGACTCCTGAATTTATGGATTCATTGAAAACCGATGCTATTGAGCTTGTCATTTCATGTGTTAGGTCCTTTAATATTTGTAGATGAAGATTATCCAAGCCCGCTGATTTGGTCCCATTAAGGTGTTTTAGTTTGGCTTCCCCTCCCGGTGTGGTAATTTCTGCTTCTGTATCCTCGTTCCCGTTAGCTGTCCTGTCACTGCCCCCAAGCTCTTCATTACCCTGAGTAAAACTGAGGCAAAGTAGTTGTTTAGGTGTTAAGCTATACCTCAATTATTTTTAATCTCCACCCATCCTGTGTGTTTAGCACTCCCACTTCTTTCCTCATTTTCTTTTTATTTATACGGCTAAAGAATCTTTTATGTTGTATTTAATTTCATTTTCAAGATCCAGCTCTGCTTGACTTTTGGCAGGTCTCACTTTTTCCGTACACTTTCTGACCTCCGAGGGCATGTCTACACTGCAGTTAGACACCCACAGTTGGCCTGTCCCAGCTGACTTGGGCTGTTTAATTGTGGGACAGATGTTCGGGCTGAGACTGCAATCAGAACTCTGGGACCCTCCCTGTGCCTGAATGTCTGAATAAGGGTCCTAGAGCTCAGGCTGCAGCCTGATCCCTAACGTCTGCACTGCAATTAAACAATGCCTGAGCCCTGCATGCCAGAGTCAGCTGGCATGGGTCAGCTATGGGTTTTTAATTGCAGTGTAGAAATACCCTAGGAGAGAGCCTACAAGGAATGGATCAGCAAGAAAAGCTTTCTGCTTTTTCCTAATACCCTATCTGAGATGCTTATTCATCTAGTTTGGTCTGCTACCCTTCCCTATGAATTTTTTCCTGTTGCTTGGGATGCAGGCTCCAGGTAGTTTCTGCAACTTTGGCCTTGTCTATACTTACAGCTAGATAGGCAGCGTGTCAATTTAGTGGGTCTGATGAAGTCAATGGCAGAGCGCTCTCCTGTCGACGCCTGTACTCCAGCACCCGGGAAATCGTCAGGAGCATCTCCTGTCAACACAGCTCAGTGTAGACTTACTGAGGTGCCTACCTAAATTATGTGGACTTTGGTTACAGTAATTTGCGTAACTGAAGTAGTGTAACTTAGATTGACTTACATCTGTACTGTAGACCAGCCCTTAGACTTAAAGTAATTCCAAGCCACCTCTACATTCAGATACTTGAGTTCTTCAGTCCAGTCCACTTCCCCTAACTAATTTCCTTAATTTTTTAGTTTGCCCTTTTGAAATCAAGGACATTAGTTGCAGACCATTTTTGTTTTTCCTTCCATTTAGTTTAAACTGGACTAGGCAGCTCTTGATCGCTCGAACCAAACTTGTCCTATACAACCAGCTCTTCTGTGAGGTCCTCACTATCTGCCAACACTAAATCTAAAATGGCATCGCCTCTTGGTGGTTCAGTGACTATTTGGTGAAGAAATCTGTCGTCTATCACATCCAGGAATATCTGAGTCCTTCCATTATTAGTAGCATTGGTCCTCCACTCTATATCTGGGAATTAGTGGAATTGTGTGATTATGGAACACTAGTATTTATTTTGTTAAAAATATTAAAGAGGTGTTTATCCATATCCAGGTCGGATCCTGGGGGTCTGTAGCAGACCCTGAGCACTATCCTGGTGGAGTCTCTGTTGCCTTTCTTCCCCACGCTGATTTTGAACAAGATTTAGTTTTACCATTCCATCACTATCTTTGCCTTTATTTCTGTCTTTCCTAAACAGCACATAGCCTTCAATACCTGTACTCCAGTCATCAGTACTATTTAATCATATTTTTGTTATCCCTGTAATACCTAGTTTCATTTCCTGCAACTGTAGTTTTAGTTCCTCCATTTTGTTACCCAGGCTCCTTGCATTGGTGTACAGACATCTTAGTTGTTCCTGTGTGGCTTCTCCCAGATTCTTTGCTTGCTTAGACATAGTAATTTGACTGCTAGTATTGGCTACCTGACTGTTACTGTCGGTGATATTGACATTGTTTTTTCTTCTTATCCATTCTCCTCTGTTATTCCTTTCTTCATTGCTGTATCCTCTTTTACTTGATTTTCCTCCTACTCGGGTTTTAGAATCAGACTTGGAGATTAGATGAGCATCTCCCAACCATCTCCCCCAAATTCCTAGTTTAAAGCTCTTTTAGTCAGTTGTGCCAGCCTCTCTCCCAGAAGTCTGTCTCCCTCCCTACTCAGGTAGAGTCCATCCCATGAAGACAGTCTTGTGTCCCCGAATGCCTCCCAGTGATCAAACATCCGAAAGCCGTTCTTAATAGCACCACTGCCTGAGCCATCTGTTGATCATCATAATCTTGTCTCGCCTTCGCTATCTTCCTTTAGGGACAGGTGGAATCCCACTGAGGATCACCTGAGCCTCCATTCTTTTAAGCATCTTCCTTTAATTGTCATGTGTGCCCTTTGCAGTGTTCCAACAATTGAGATTTTAAAATCATTTGAATTGAGGGCAACAAACCATTCTGAGGCCATCTGAGCCCAGCAGTCTGATCTTCAGATTGCATAACAAAGCAAAGGCCAACCCTGCTGCCATTTTACTTTTTCATGGGTGTTGTGATATCTGGTCTTGTGGGACAATTATTTTTATTAGCTGGGATGAAAAGAGAGAGAGACCCTTTGCTTGCCTGTTTAGCATCTATATTCTGATGCGCAGAAGCGTGTAGTGAGAGGGAGCAATTTATGCCCCACAAAATGCTAGAATATGGAGCGTTGACTTGGCTCTGGTGGCTGTAGCTCTGTGGCCTTATTTACCCTGATATCTCCGGTAAAATCTCTTGAAGCAGCTCTTCCAGTTGTGGGAGTGCTTGTGTTTAAGTGGCATAGCCATCCTTTCCACCCATGCCATCTGTTCCTGCAGTGTGCTGTGGCAGTCGTTCTGAGTTAGAGGGATGGGGAGGGCGAAGGGGAGACGGTTCAAGGTTTCAGTGAGTGCTTTTGATGGTCTCACACCAAAAAAGGAAAATGCAGGCCTCTGAACTATCAATAAACTAGCATTTTTCAGACTGGAGCAAAGACACTAAGTACATCTGGATGGACAGCCCATAACACAAATTGAAAAGAGGAAACCTCCTTTTCAGCCTCTGGGGCCTCTACACTGGCTTCTCGGTTAGTGGCCTATTATCCATGAGTACCTGAGCTCCTCAGTAAACAGTTTCTGCCACACCAGAGCAGACTATGGGCTAATACAGGAGGGTGGTAGTCAGCACCTTCCCCTAGGTAATCACCCCTAAATATGCAGGGATAGGGATTTTCTTCAGGGGAAACTTCCCCTCAGCTACACTGATCTGTCTGTCTTATGGACACTCAAAACTTAATAGTTTTAGGTAAGTCAATGTGACTTACGAAAAATATGCCAAAAACTAATGTGCAGGGCTGCATAATGGGTAAGACAGTATATGGTTAGTCTGGGTCTTAATTTTTTTGTTCGGGATGTATCCAGCAAAATAACACATGAAGAAAATGCAAAAAATCATAACCAAACCCCCACTTTCTTATGCTTTATATTTGTGGACATGTTTGTCATATCTTAATTTTTGTCTATGTAGAGAAATGCAACAAGGAATTTGATGAGTCAGCCTGAGAAACATTTCTCTTTTCCATATTTTAATCAGGATTCCCTGTGAATGCTGAAACTGAAAGACATACCACTTTTTATTCCCTGCCATCTTCAGTAGAATGGACTCCCACCAAATTGTCAACACAGAAAGTAACCTTTGGCTCTCATGGAAATTCAGCTTTTCAGCCAATTGCAGCTAGTTGCAAAATAGTACCTCAGGGTCAGATCCCGAGCCCCGCAGAATCTCCAGGAAAATCCTTCCAGCCCATCACCATGAGCTGCAAGATTGTATCAGGTACATTTTAGTTTCAGTATCATACTTCATACTGAACAATGAGATTGAACTAGCTGGTCTTGTTTTGTGTCCTTTCCTGATTTTCATGCTAACATTACACATTAGGCAATAGGGAGATCCAGTGTAATGCACTAAACAAAATTCCCTCTCTTAAAAAATAACAAACGTATATAAAATGTTTAATTTGTGAATTCAAGATTAAAAGCAGGATGGGAACTAGTTTGTCTCTCTCTGGGCATAAATACTACCAGCAACCCACTTGAGATCACTCTTTAATAAGACTGCTACTGCTGCTAATGGGCTCAGGAATGAAAATTGTTAGTTCAAAACATAATATTGAAATGCATCTTGCATGTAAGGGTATGTGGGGCTTCTTCTCTTCGCAAATTGCCAAACTACTGGGCTGGGTAAAGTGGGTGCAGGTTTTTTCCTTTCATGTTATCAGGGAAATTACAAGGTTTAAACTTGTATATAAATTGTTGTTGTTCTAATAACAAAGTCCCCTCCTTAGAATCAAACTGCTTCCTCCCTTCCCCCTTAACAGTAATTAGCTGTTTGTTTAGATAAACAGCTGATTGCAGTTGGCAAAATGATTTCCTTTTAGTAGCTTCTCAACCAGACAGGGTGATGCTACATTTGCCTGTACTGTTAACTCTTTTCACCTCTAGTCCCTTGTCTGCCAAACATAATATGCATTCTCTTCACTGATGCAATGCCTTGCACTGGGTTGTATTGTTGCATCAAAAATCTTTAATGGCCAACCCTACTGGGTCACTTGGGAAACTGAGAGCCTTGCCTGTAAAGCCCCACCTTCATCTGAAGTTCATATAGAGAATGAAGAGCCAGGCTACCAAGCTGTGTGCTACTGATGATCTCTTCCCAACTTGACTTCTCCTGTGTGTGGTTGTATTTTCTCTTCTGCCAATAGTCGTGTGTGCCATCTTATAGTAGTACCCGGGGCTCCAGCAACTTACGTTTGAATGTGTGCCAAGCTCTTATCATCCTAACGTACTGTCCCACTGCTCTTCTTTTCTTTGTCGCATGAGTGAGAGACTGATGCTTTCCAGTGGGTGAGAGTTACAGAACCATCTTGCCTTCCTTGAAACCCTTCAGCTTTTCTATATCAAGCTTTGCTGTTCCAGATGTTCCTCTGTTTAAACATTTCTTAGGCTCTGCTAATTTTTTCATGCTAAGTCACCGAACCCTTTCCGATTGTGATAGTCGCTGTAAATCATCACAGTCTTCCTGGATTGAGTGTTTCTGCTCCTTGTTAGCTGGCAGTCCTCCCTCCCTCTCTCCCAAGAGAGCAGATTATTAGGATTGCCTTCTCCCACACAGAGTCCTCTTGATCTGTTCGCTGATGCAGTGGCTGCCCTCTGTTTTCTGTCTGCGTTCTCACTCTTCCGTCCTTTTGTCTCTGCTCTCCTTTTAACTCATCTGCTTTTTTGGTTTTTGTCTTCCCCTCCCCTCACCCCCAGTTTAATCCCCTTTCCACTTACCAAGAATCCACATGGTGATACCATTACGGCTCTTAGGGGCCCTTGCGTTTGAGCCGAGTGTGGGATAAAATAGAGGCTTGGCCTAGTGGCTGACTTCCTGAGCCTACAGCCCCTTATTCATGAGCTGTTCCTGTGGTTGGCTGTAAAAGGGAGCACTTCTAGGCGAAGGAAGATGAATGGCTTCAAGGAGCTGTTCAGCACTTCACCCTCATCTACAGGAGCATATTGACAGCGCAAGTGGGGAGATCTGGGGTCATACAGCTTTACCTGTGCCTGCAGCCCTGGCACCCCGCTCAGGCTGGAAGGGCACCTTCAGCTAAATGTCCAAACTACAAGTCATTTTTTTTATTATTGCATTTTTATGCCCTTATGAAATTTGAGATGGAAGTGTTGGACTCTTTTCCTTAAGGTTCTCCAATATCAACCCCAAGCCCATCTCCGCTACCTCGTACCCCAACCTCCACTCCAGTGCACATGAAGTTGGGGTCTGCTAGTTCAGTCATTAATAACCCATATGTTATTGTGGACAAGCCGGCACAGATGGTCGGAGCAGCAGCCACAAGCACAGGTGTGTAATTTGATCCGTAAAAGGTAGCAGGTTAGTTTTATACATTCATGCCTATCTTCACTTAGATTTACAAAGGAAGATCAGTATTACTGGTTTGTATAATTAACGTACAGAATGTGTCTTTTTAACGTCAAAGGAATTTGCTTTCGGCCGTGACAGAAAAAGCAAGGCCAAATAGAAGTCACACATTCCTTTCCGCAGGGAGTGTACGCATTTCAGAGATGAGGAGCAAGGAATGTGAGGCTGTGGTACACACTGATAAAAAGCAAGGACACTTAAAATGAAGCTGTGCCTTTGCCATGACGAACGTGCTCCCCCAGCCCCCAATCTTTAACCCAGAAGTGTGACCTGCCAGTACTAGAGATTCCAGCATGCATTTCTCTGGCTGTATCAAAACAATAGGTCAATTGGATTAAGATGGTCTGGAGAGTAGATGAATCAATCTTTGTGCTATTCTGGGAATCTTCATTCAGCTGCTTCTAGCTGGTTGGCCTTAGGTCCACTCCAAACTCATTTAACTAGATTCCCGTGGTGCTTCAGAGGTGACACTAGGGGAACCCGGTGCAGTCTGTCGGTCTGGGGAGTACAGATTACAGGAGACAGGTGGAAGACAATGGGAGCCAGCTGGAAACCCTTGCCTACATGTTGGAGGGAAAAATAAGTGCTTGTGAGTCCATTATTAGAGACAGGTCAGGAACTTCCTATCTGAACGCACATATACGTAATTACATATAGGTGTATGTAGTAGCTTTTCAGAATGACACTTGGACCTGACAAGTGTGTTCATCCTGGTTACAGTGATCTATACAGTATGTGCCTTTGACTTAGACCTAGTTGAAAAAGGGGGAAGATTATCATTAAAGGTGTCCCTTTTTTTGGCCAGAAATTCACATTTTTTCAGTGAGCACCTCCCTACAACTGTGTGGGAGGAAAACTGAATGGTGGGAAACGACTGTATGTTTGCAGTAGCTGAATTTCTTTTAATCTCTGTTTTTGAGCTCTCTTGTTGGGTAAATCCAATGCAATTTGGTAGTGAGTGGAGTTTTCAAAAGCACCTAAGTGGCTTAGGGGCACAAGTTCCACTGGAAGTCAGTAAGGATTTGTACATCAGAATCACATAGGTGGTTTTCAAATTCCCACCCGATATCTTAATTTTTTTTAAAGAGGGTAAAACAAAGAGACACTACTAAGTCAGGTGAGGTCTGAAACAAAGGTTTTGTAGAAGCCAGCTTTGAAGGTAGGCTTTGTGAATAGAAATATCTGTATAGTTTTGTTTTTAATATAAATGCAAGCAGTTTATAAATAAACACTGCAAGGGGATATTACATGTGCAACCCATGTGTTGCAGAACTGTACTTTTGATTGAGAATCAGAAAGTGAAACTAATTCTGTTGAGTATAGTACAAAATGTAAACTGTTCAAACAGGGAAGAAGCAGGTTTTAAAAATGTCTTTTAATATTCAAAAGTACTTGAAGAAATGAGATTTTTAGCGTTATGTTTAGTGAGGCCTTGTTTCTTTAAAGAAGGGATATTTAGTTTGTGGTGTTTTTGATTATACGTTGTCTTCTATAACAGAACACTAATGTAACTTGTCCCCATCCTGATCTCCACTGATCATGTCTTCCTTGTTTGATGAAAAACTGTATTTATTTAATGGTACCAAAGACTGAACACTTATGCTGAAATCTGCTTTTTCTTCCAGTAGAGAGACAAGGTGAGGGAGGTAATATCTTGTTGGATCAGCTTCTGTTAGTGAGAGAAACAAGCCCTTGAGCTTCTAGGTAAGCTTGAACGCTTGTCTCTCTCACCAACAGAAGTTGGTCCAGTAAAAGACATTACCCTCACCCACTCTCTCTCTAATATCCTGTGACCAACATGGCTACAACAGTACTGCATAAAACTTATCTTCCAATACCCAGGAAGCCCAACAAGCAAACTGACAAGTGTCTCTCAAGCCTCTCATGGAGCCGGCTCTCCAGTCTCAAAGATTCATGGAAGCAGCTTGGTAACGTCTGCTGTCAAGGTAACATTCTTGTTAGGTTGTCTGTTTCCATAAAGAAATAGCTTCATATGGAGCAGGCTTTTTCAGCATCATAAATGCTGATTCCAGACAACTTCATGTTCTCATTAGTTCATTTGAACATTTCCTCTGTCTAGCCACCATAACACTATTGATTATATGGTATGATAGTGTAATTTCATGCAGCTCTAATTAGAACTGTGAGTACTTCTCTGAAAAGTGCCAGTCTTTTGTTAGCGTATGAGGAAATCCTTGGAGGGCACAGATATTGGTACTGTCAAAATACTTTTCAAAAAGTCTGTTCTATAGAAGACTGATCTTTTTTGGCTTGGTTGGTGATAATATCAGATTTAACAAGAGTGCATATTTTTAAAATCTCAGTTCCAAATTTTCTGCACTACTAATATGTTCATATCAGGCCAATAGCTGACATTCAGTGGCTTTTCAGCTACCTCCATCAAAAGAATGTTCATGTCAACAGGGAGGTAAAAAGAACACCAATGAGCTAGCGACGTTGGAAGCTTTAGCTACAAAAAAAATATTTGCCCCAGACAGATGTGGAGTCACTGACTGTAAATTGAGAATGAGTAATGTCTGTGCTTTGCTGGAAAGCTCTAAAGGTATGGAGCTGGGTTAATTCACACACAATCTTTCCCATTTTCTTTACAGAGAAGGGTATTTTTGGCAGACTAGTGGCATCAGTGACACCCCCTTTTGAAAATGGTTGGTGGAGCCTGGGGTGTGCTGGAGCCTTGTCAGCATTAGCTGGTTCAGCACATGCAAGAATAATTGATTTTAACCTGCCTGGATAATTGCCATTCAGTCCACAGAGAAGAGCCTCTTATTTTTTAATTGAGATTCAGAACGTTCCTTTACAACCAGGTCTGTCTCTGAGAATCTGTAGTATAGGAATTTTGCCACATGTGTACATGTGACAAGATATGCTAAGTAAAATGAAGCGCATATTCCCATCTTGTATTTTTATCATAGTGAGAGATCCAATCCATAGGCTTGTCCTATAGTGATCTTGAGAATCACTTCTCTTAGGAAATAAGTTTTTACATATTTGAGGCAGCAAACACGTAGCAGCTTTTTTTTAATTAAAAAAAAAAAAGTAAGCGTGTTCACAAACTGCCATTAACAAGGTTAAAGATTAACTCTTTATTTCACTGGTTTGGAGCAGTTACTGCTCTGTAGTGTCAAACAAATCAGAGCTGATCCAGAGATGCATACCACCCTTATTGAATGAATTACATACTCTCAAGGTGACATCATTAAGAGTCAAAAGTTAATCAGAAAAATAAGTGGAAGTCTGTTCCCTGTAAGTCTCAGTCTCTCTTCGACTGGGTTGGGAACATGTAACTTTGTAACAGCAGAAAAAAATTCAGTTGTATTAAAACAGTCCAAGCTAACATTTCAAAGCATCGTTTGTTCAGCATTTTTGTTCATCTCTTCAATAGTCTCTGGCACAGTGACTGAAAATAAGAATTTACATTTATTAAGAGTATGGAATGAGTCCAAAAAAAAAAAATTGATTCATCTACCAACCTCCCCAGCTGGAATGAAAGAAACAAAATTTTGCAGGTCCAGCTGTGTGGCATACATAATTTACATAATATAGGTAGAAAATATTGCTACTTCTGCAAGTCCACCAGCTCTACTATGAAGCTTGCATGCCATCAGAATTTTTTACTTAGAGGGAAGAATATCTGAAACCAAACTTTTTGTTTGCAACTTTAAATCAGCAAATGGTTTTCCAGTGTTATCTTTTAAAATGTGTTCTCAACTCTTAGATTGTGTTTGCCAGTTTTAGCCTAATTTAAATTTACAGCATTTAAAGAATGGAAAAATCTATGCTTATTATAAAAACATTTAGCATGCCTGTGATTGTAGCTGTCAGTCCATTTCTATCAGCTAATTGCCATACAATAATAAACATTGTTTTAGTTGCTGATGATATAACTTATAACAAAAAAGGATTTGGTGTTCGCGGGTGCTTATATTGTTTGGCAGAATTCCATTGTATTTATGTCAGTGGTGGGCAACCTGTGGCCCACAGGCCGCATGCGGCCCATCAGGGTAATCCGCTGGCTGACCGCAAGACAGTTTGTTTACATTGACAGTCTGCAGGCACGGCCGCCCACAGCTCCCAGTGGCTGAGGTGATATCTTTTACTGGAACAGCTGCTATTGGTGGAAGGGACAATCTCTGGAGCTTCACAGAGCTCTACCTGAGGTCTGTAGAGGGTAACTAGAGTGTCTACGCTAAATACCAGGTTGGGCTGATTGTTAAGCATAAGGAGTTCACACATGCTGTAGGAGACCACTTAAAATGAAGTAGATAATTAAGGGTTCACAGGCAATAGGGTGGGCTTCAAATTGGTGTTGGAATGAGCCGTAAAACCAGTATCTGTCATAAAACCTTAGCTACCTTGTGTCTGTGTCTCTCATGTCCTGGGATCAATATGGCTGCAACAAGTAATAAGTAACAAGATAAGTAATTCAGGGCACTCTGGGTTATCAGTAATGTGAATGCAGGAAGTCATCACTTTGTTTTATATTGCATGTTCCACCTAATTGTGTGCCATATGTATTCATCCATAGCAAGAGGATTCTCTATTTGCAACCATGCCGCCCCTTTGTCCAATTGGGAGTCATTCTAAGGCACAAAGCCCTAAATCTGTGACAGGTGGACTTGGAGCTTTTACAAAGGTATTTGATTTATGTTCTTGGCATTGTACATGGATGCATGCTCTGATAGTATCTCTGCACACGGTTTCATCACAAAGCATGTAACTTTTCTAGTGCATATAACTGTACTGTTGGGAGTGAATGTTCTTGGGGCCTGACTGCCAGTTCCCTTGTTATGTGAGTAGGGAAATGAAAACTTTTACAACTGTCAACAGATTAGTCTTGATTTCCATTCTGTTCTGTTGGCTCGATTGTTCGTCTGCCCTCTTTCCCTTGTCTGTCTCCATTCTTCCATCCCTTTCATCCTTTTCCTTGATGAACCACTGCCATATTCTAGGAAATCTTAAAGAGCTGTGCTTTTATCACATAATACAGTGGAACCTCAGAGCTACAGACATCTTGGGGAATGGAGGTTGTTCATAACTATGAAATGTTCATAACTCTGAACAAAGTGTTATGGTTGTTCTTTCAAAAGCTTACAGCTGAACATTGATTTAATACAGCTTTGAAACTTTACTGTGCAGAAGAAAAATGCGGCTTTTCCCCTTTTTTTTTTTTTAGTAGTTTACATTTAACCCAATACTCTCCTGTATTTGCTTTTGTTGTTGTCGTCTCTGTGTCTGCCGCCTGATTGCTATACTTCCAGTTCCAGATGAGGTGTGGGGTTGACTGGTCAGTTCGTAACTCTGCTGTTCATAAATCTGAGTTTCTACTGTACATTAAAAATAAACTGTGGTAGTCTGAGACTCTAGGCTATTTTCCCACCTACTAATACTTTACCATGATTTCTGAATGTCAAATATTGGCATTTAAGTGCGTTTCCTTAAGTGTCACTTGTCCAAATTTCTTTTTAACCAACTGTAGTATCACATGTCGTCTTGTGAGCCAGTACTCTCCCCACCCCTTACAGGGGAATGAATAGGATGATCTAATAGAAGAGGATTTCCGTGTCAGTTCAGGGCTCAGGAAACCCATGTGTAATGACGCCCTGCTCCACAAGACTTCCTGCACAATTTTGACCTAGTCACTCAGTCTCTGAGCCTCAATTCCCCAGATCGGGATAATTGCAGTTAGGGGGATAGATACATTCAAGATGTTGAGACCCTCTGGTAATAGAGGTTGTAACTGAAATGAATAAGGCACACCCTTTACATAATGTAGCAGGATAGAAAAGGACTTATCAAAGGTTGGGGTTTTGTGTGGGGTACAGGCCATATTTGGGACAGGATCCTGGATGGGAAATTAAAAGCCCAGAGTACTGCTCAGCCCTGAGCAGACTAATGCATAGTTGCAGCTTCCAAGCAGAACAAACACACAGTTAATATTAATAATGACATTTTGCACTTGTGGCCTTCCCATCACTTTGCAAACACTGACTAAGCCTCATAAGGCGCCTGGGAAGTTGGCAAGTATTCGTCCCATTTGACAAAACAGGAAGTGAAGTCAGAATGGTTCAGAGGCTGTGCAGTGGGAGTTTTTGGCCCTCTGTGTCGCTCTCAGCCTGGAAGCTCCTACTTCTCTCTGAAGACCGATGCTTGCAGATGATGATTTCTTTTGGAGCACAAAGCAGTTTGTTTACTCCAGTTTTCCTTATGAAAAGGTGATAATAAAGCAGGAGCCTGGAGAGCTGCCCCAGCAACCACAGCTGCCGGTGACTGGGACAACCTCGCAGGCCTCTGGGCAGCAGTATGTCACTGTGAAGGGGAGTCACATGATAGCTTTGTCACCTCAGAAGCAGATCGTGACCACAGGAGAGGGGACCACCCAATCAAAGGTATTAAATGTTTTGATGTCATAAACTGCCTGGAATCAGTGTGGTTTCACTGTCACATCTCCACGCTGCTGCTAGCACAGAACTAGGGGATAGCAGTCAGCACCAGTGCTGCTTCTCTTAAAGCCATTGAGTTTGGGGGAGGTCACAGGAAACAAGCTACCTCTGTGCTGCTACCTTAGAATGCTGGAGGTACTATATGTAAGGGAGTGCTAGGCTGCAGGTTCAGGTCCAGCTCTAGGGGTAATTCTTATTCTTTTATTTTTCATAGGTAATTTTACTTATGTGGGGAAGTTAAAGGAGTGGAAACAGTTACATATTTTTGCCTGCAAGGAACAACCTCCTGCGTCCTATTTACTCCTCCGTTGCAAAGGTTTAAGAGAGAGAGAAACAGGAAAAACTAGCCCAGAATGGAAACTTTATCTTGTATCAGTGGAATGAGAACTACAGTAGATTTCAGTGTGATGTGTCAGTGAGAGAGAAGCAAAGAGCTGGGGCATGCTTGGAGCTTAGCAGCTCCATGTGTAATGGCTCAACAATCCAGACGTCAAAAGGGTTAATTTCTGCCTTCTACCCACTCTAAGGTGTATACAGTGAAATCTACCTGCCAAGCACATGGACCAGTATATGCAAAATATATTTACATAAATACATTAATATTTACAAATCAGTTAGTTGTTCTTTAAACTACCTTTTTGCCTAGCCTGGCAGGTGCATAAATGTGATACTTCCCTGGATGCGTTGTCTGTGTATAAAACTGAGGCTGTTTGTTAGTTCAACATTGGGGCCAAAGTTTCCAGAGTGTTTTCATGAGTCAGTTGAATCTTAAGTTTCTCCAGAACCGTAGGTCAGCATGTTACCCCCCCGCTTCAGTGAGAGAGACTTGCTGGTGCCAAACTATGTCAGTTCCTGGACGCTCAGTCAGCTAGCTACCCCAACAAACTCATCAGAACCCTGCCAGCCCGCATTTTACCTTGCAGATTAACACCTAGTGTATCCTAGACCTGGAACGCCCCAGAAGCGTCCCCCTGTGACGTCTAGCCCCTGTCACTGGACGCTCTCAGTAATTGCCAGGTATGCTGTCCACAAGGAGACTGTGCGCACACAGCTGGAAGGTTACAACTTAGGATTGGGTCCTTTGTAATAATATATCACTGTAATCTATTTATGGTGAAAACAAAGAGAAGTTGTTTAACAAAGAACAGAGTGTCATAGATTCAACTGAGCATTGAGCAAGAATAATGGAAACAGAAATGGTTACCAACAAAACAAAAGTATAACGCTTTCTAGAGATTAAAACTTTAGGCTACAATCCTTGTCTAATATAGTCTCTCACCAAAGCTTTTTGCAGAGCTTGCTATCTTCTAGTCATCACCACAACCCAGACTTTTGTGAATAGCCCTATGCCCCCAAAGGGGGTTTCTCAGCAAATGGATAAGAGGTTCTTTTTCCTTCCTCTCATGGTTCAGTAAACCTTTGAAATGCATCATTTTGAAGTTCATCCCCAGATAAGACCCTTACCCCTGTTGATTGCTCTCCTGTGTGCTGTCGCCCATGCTGAGTCCAAATTCTCCTCTCCACCGCCCTCACATAAACCTGTTTTTTCCTGTTGATGCTACATGCGGCTTGAGCTTCTATTGTGTCAGCTTTACCATACTTAATTTATACTTGACAGAGAGCTAACTATCTTACCTCTTGGTTCTCCCTTTGCTTGGTTACAGTCTTTAAGCCATAATATCAATAGATATACATAACTCCTTCTATAGTGTTAATATAGGCATTTCACAATGATATCAATGACCAGGGTGTCACTGGCTTTCATTTGATACCTCACAAGGCACTTTTTAGATAAATACTATGAAAGCAGTATGTTGGGTGTCGTGAGTGTCTGTCCTGGTAGGAGTTTACTGACATAATAGTGAGCCCTTTGCCAGTAGGCATTGAGTGTCTCCTCGGGTCGCATGGCTCTCTGCACTTCACTAAGGCAAACTTCAGGTTCTTTCTGAATAAAGCAGTTTCCTGTGTTGGGAAATATCGAGGGTCCTTGAATAAGTGGGTCACACTCAAATCTTTAATAGGCATTCTGAAATCATGGTTGGTTTTACAGTCATTTTGTCTCCGGTGGACTGAACAGGAATGGTTGCGAGTTTGATCCGTTTTTTTTTTAATAGTCTCTGACTGTGTTGGTCTTAGTAACATTTGAATGTGTTTGAGTCTTCCTTACATAAAGATTTTTTCAGAATGGCTAATCTGTTAGCTTGTTTAACCTCTGAAATGCCCTGAAATAGATACGAACTTCTTGGTAGCCCACCAGGTGGAGTGTTTATTCTCTTCAAGTGCTGTACCAGGGCAATCCTGTCTGAAGAGTGTCATCGGTTGCTTATTTATTACAGGTCGTTGGAGTTCCTGTCAGTTCTACTTTACAGTCAACAGTGAAACAAGCTGTGGCTATCAGTGGTGGTCAGATACTTGTGGCAAAATCCAGCTCTTCAGTAGCAAAAGCTGTTGGTCCAAAGCAGGTTGTAACCCAAGGAGTAGCAAAAGCCATTGTGAGTGGAGGTGGTGGAACAATTGTTGCCCAACCTGTGCAAACTTTAACGAAGGCTCAGGTGACTTCAGCGGGGGTTCAGAAAAGTGGATCTCAAGGTTCAGGTAAAGTAACTTTACAACTTGAATTACAAATTTCAGATTAGATTCATTTTGGAACTCTGTCATGCTCCAGTGTTACTCCAAACACGACTATATTTCTGAACGAGAGGGAACATCTAGTCAAAATAACATGCTAAGAGATCTGTAGTAAAAACTTATTAGAATTAGGCTAGTGTAGTAATAAATAACACTTTATACGTAAACTGTCTTCAACAGAAGAGATGCCTAGAGCTGGATAAAGTGCTGCAAGCACAGCATTCTCATTGTTATGCACATTGTTCTTTGGTTAGCCGCTATTTTGTTGCGACTTTATTTTAATTGCCCAAGTTTTATTACGAATCCTACTCTGCAAAACTGAATTTTTAACATGGTTTTCTGTTTTTTATTCCATTTCTAGTGATGGCTACGCTGCAGTTGCCAGCCACAAACCTGGCAAACTTGGCAAATTTACCACCTGGCACCAAACTGTACCTTACCACCAACAGCAAGAACCCTTCAGGAAAAGGAAAACTGCTTCTGATACCCCAAGGAGCCATATTGCGAGCCACAAACAATGCTAGTTAGTCTTGCAGGGAAATCTAATGAGTTAAATAATGTAATCATTTTGTAATTAATGTGTTAAGCATTTTGCCTTTTATTCTGGTACCTTGGGAGTTAGTAATAGGACAAGTTTCTTTGTTCACCCCCCCCCCCCCAAAAAAAAAAGTCAGCATAGTACTGTTCAGTGAGGGGACCCATGAGTGCTCTTTCTTGTAAGTCATCTCCTGCTCCCCAGATTTTTTTAAAGCAATAACTGCAAATAGTGATCAAGTAAAAAAAGCATGCCGACTGGCTGGAATTTTCTAACCCTTCATTGGTAATTTGGGAAAGGGAGTATACAGCACATTCCTGAAACCTGCAGCTGACGTTAAATTGAAATCAGTTGTGAAAACTCGTGATGAATATTAGAAAGGGACTGATAGAAACTGGAAACATGAGGAGAAAATAACAAAAAGAAGATTGATTTTGAAAAAGGGCAGGCTATTCTGGCTGAGGGGGAAATACTGTAAAACATAAATGTTCACATAGGAGTTGATCCAAAGTCCAGTGAAGTTAATGGAAAGATTCCCATTGAGTTGAGTCGGCTTTGGATCAGAGCCATAGTGAAAAAGCTGGGACACAGTACTGCAAAGAGTATTAGCTTGATGATTAAATAGATATTAGTTTGCAGTATGTCGTGGCTGCTATAGAAAAGCCCAGTGCTTTGCATAAGCAGCCTAACAGGGATGTTGCATAGTGTATATGACTCTGGAACAGTTTTGCCTAGAATACTCCCTTCAGTTTTGAACACAAAATTAACAGAGAGAACAACTAGAGGGAATTGGTAACAGGCAACAAAAATGGCCAAGGAGCTCAAGGAGCCAAATTATACAGAAAGCTCAAAGGGATGACATAGGGGTATCTTAGCTATGCAATGCCTAAGAGAGCCTGGTGTCGGGGAATGGGGAGATCACTTTGACAAGTTTATGAAGGGTATTGACTAGAGCTGTTCAAAACTTTTTTAATGGAAAATAGGGGTTTTGACTAAATGAAATTTTTTTTGCAGAAAAGTGCCTGTTTTCATTGATAGTTTTCAAATTTTCATTGGGAAACCAACAAAAAAATCAAAATTTTTGAGAGGGGTGTTTGCCCATTTTCTGATCAGCTTTGGTATTGACACCGTGAAGGCAGAGGAAGAGTTTGAGTGTGATACATGAGGCTATAACCAGAAACAGTGGGATGAAGTATTTATTAAATGTCAGTTCTGAAATAGACCTTCCTAACTGAGGTGTTTTGGGCCGTGATGTATTAATGGGAGCCCCATTGCTTGGGACTCTCAGAGCGAGGTTGGACACAATCCTACAGTGGCAGGGAAATGGACCTCATAGGCCTTAGGTAAAACAAATGTCTGATTCTTTGGAAAAACAGTAACCATTTTGCCCACTTCGTTGCTAGATAAGACTGAAAATAAGACTGAGTTCACGCTGCTCTCAGTGTAGGCTTAGTAAGAGTATCCAATTGCAGCCTTAGATTATCGTTCTTTGCAGAGTAATCATTGGTGAGTGCTCTGTAACGACTCTGAAATTATATTCAGACACTGGTGAAGTGTATCTGATGTAAAAGCAAAATCAGTAGCAGGCAGGGTCATTGGTAGGATTTCACATATTCATAATCTATAAGAGGCTTTTGAAAGAGCTTTTAAATTTCTGGTTTGCATCTCCCTCTGACTGTAGAGACAGCAGAGCAATACAGAAAAGACCTCCGTGTGCCCACAGGCAGCCTTGATCCCTTTCAGTTTGTTTCCAGAGTGTGCTTAGGTGGGAGAGCACAATACCACCCCCAGAATCATGCTGTGCCTGCTGCATTGGAAAACTAGTGCATAGGTGCTGCTCACTTACAAAGCACATGGCAGCCTGCATTGCACAAGGCCTTTAAAGTTATGTGCATCCAGATACTTCAGCTGCTGCCTCTGTGTACCTGTTGAAGAGCTACCACAGAACCCACCCATCTAAGGACAGACGTGCATAAAAGAGGAATGGGGTGTCATTGGAAAGAAGTGAATTTCTGTATTGTTTCACTGTTGAAATGGTGTGGCTGCTCAGCCTCTGATGCCGAACTCTCCAGAGTCATTGTTTTGATTTTTGTTACAGGTCTCCAGTCAGGCTCTTCTACAAGTGCAGGTGGGGGAGGAGGAGGAGCAGCAGCAGCGGCAGCAGCCACTGCCCAAAGCACAAGTAGTGGCTTATCCCAGCATCTAACCTACACGTCCTACATCCTCAAACAAACACCACAGGTCAGAGTTGTACAGCATTTTAATTGATCCAGAGATAACAAGACCTTGTGCTAGCTTCTGTGGTTCTGTAATAGATGAGTTTCAAATTAAGGGGGAGCCAGACCCTTCTGGGTTGCACACCCACCTCTCTGCCCTGCTGGCCACTCACTCTCTTCTCATGTCTGCAGCAGCTGACGGTATGTTCTGTGCCACTCCCCCCCTGCGAGTTGTGTGGTGCAACTTGCTGCTCCCTGCAGGCTGCTGCATGATGCAGACAACACTGTTGTTGTTGTAGCACAAGGGAGTAGGAGGAGGAAAGAGAACATGCACCAGTGAATGCCTCCAGGGTGCAAGCATATTCCCCAAAAATGGGGGAGGAGGGGTAGAGGCAACCTCCAAAACAGAGGGGGGTCAGGGGGGTGTTGGGGACACACCGGAAGAGCTAGAGGTCAGGGAGGCAACCCCGAGGAGGAAGAGAGAGCACTAGGGGATAAAAGTTGTAGGCAGGGAGAGCACTCGAGGTGGGAAGATGGAGGAGGGAGGTATTGGGGAGAAAAAGCACGAGTGAGCCATGGGAAGCAAAGCCGGGGGCAGGGGAGGAGAGACAATGAAAAAAGTTAACAGAGAATGGACAAACAAAACAGGTGAGAGGTGGCAATTATGGAATTGTGGTATGTGGGGAAGGACTATGGGGCCACAGGCTAGTCTGTTAGAGTAGGGTCTCCAGTTGCTGCTGTCTTCAACTCTGCTCTAGATGTGGCCTTTGAGGAATTAATTAAGCTTCAGAGATGAAGGGAGAACTGCCCCCCACTCCTTTTCTCTCTGCCCAGCTGTCTGAACATTCAGAAGGTAAATTGTATTTGTCACAATGAATAAACTGAAGTATGTAATTATTAAATTACAGTGGACGTGTCTGAGCAGATTGGAACCTGGCTTGTGACCTTTTCTTCTGGTGTTCTCACTTCCAATGTGTCACATAATGTCTCTCTACAGTGAGATCAGAGCACTGCCTGTAGCAAGAACGTCCACTGTAATTAACTGCAAAATGCTTTTTATTATTTATTTTTTTTTTTTAAATAATCTTGGTGGTAGGAAGTGCTTTCAGCCCTGTGCACTCTCTCACTGCTGCAGAGAGCACAGATTTCCTCTAAGACCCTTTGAGGTCAGCAAACAAGATATATGGGTTTTCATATTTCTGTTAATTCCAAATGAAATCTGATTAGTGTGTGCAAGCTGAAGGACAAGAAATCTTTGTTTAAAATAAAATCTCAGATCACAGACAGCAGTTACAAATGTCACTGTCATGTTACTAGTGCAGAATTCAATTCTTTTCACACCATTTGATTTCCACTCAGAGAGCCTAACCTAGTTAACTTTTCTTTTTGACCAGGGCACATTTTTAGTTGGTCAGCCATCTCCCCAGCATTCTGGAAAGCAGTTGACACCAGCGTCAGTTGTTCAGGGCAGTGTAGGAGCCGGAGCATCTTCCACTCAAGGACAGCAGGCATTAAAAGTAATAACTGGACAGAAGACTGCTTTATTTGCCCAGGTAACTTTCAAATACCATGTTGTTCAAACTATATGTATTGTCTTGTGATGGGGGGAACTAATGAAACCACTTTTACAAAAAGTTCAGCCCTCCTTTGGATTTAGTTAGGCAAGCAACAGGTTTTGTATTTATTTCATATTTTCACTGAAACAGATTGGTTATAAAAAAAAAAATAATTTAACTAGAAGAAAAAGCTCCAACCTTAGGCTTAGCCTTTCAAAAAAAACCCAAGCAGAAACGATACTTGTACTGTACGTGAAATGTTATGCCAGGTTTTCAGACGGTGACCCCTGCATATGCAGTACAAATAATTGGACACAACATTGTACCTTGTTTTATTTAGATCCACAGATTGAGTCTAGCAAATGTCCCATGTCCCTGCTTTGTAGACCTGCTCAAACTTCTTAGTAACTTAAATTGCAGGTGCAAATAAATTCAGGTTCTCTCTGAAAAGTAGATCCTTTTAAGGTGTCTCACGTCGCGACCCAAAAATTGAGAGACTCATAATCACTGGGTCACTTCTGAAAAAGTAGACACTAATGTAGAAAATGAGCAGCTTAAACAATTAAACAAAATAAACAATTGTCTCAAAGTTAAGCTTATTGATCTGGCTTCAAAAACCTCTTCTTCCCTCAGAAATATTCTGATTTTTTTGCTGCTCTGGTCCAAAAAGCAGATGTTTTAGAAATGATTTCATTGGAATGCTTTCCCTTAAACCGAACTCTCTTTTGAAGGCGGCTCCTGGTGGACAGACATCGCTGATGAAAATATCAGATGGTTCATTGAAATCGGTGCCAGCTTCCTCACAGCTCTCCAAACCCGGCACCACTGTGCTGAGAGTTTCAGGAGGGATGATCGCTGCGGCCACGACCCCAGCCATGTCCCTCCCTGCAAATGGAGTTTCACAGGTGAAAAGCAGCATTGTTAGTACATAGTCACAGGAACCTATAAGTCAAAGCAAAATGTCCAGGAGACAGACAGACATACATACAAGAAATGTGCACAGGAAAGGGGCGAGCGTGATGCTTGGCGGCACTTCTGCTCTAACTATCGTTGTCTGTGTGCTTGCATGAGTAGAGCATGAATTTGGCATGGAGTATGCTATGCATGTGGACTCCTCCTAGTTCAGTTGCTCATGACCTCTAATGGGAAGAGAAACAAACTTGGTGTTTTGTCGACGCAGGTGCACTGACGTACATGCCTAACCAACTTTGTGTTGGTGCAAAGATGAAAAACTTTACATTCAGGTCGCTGCCGAGGCAGGTGTCTATGATGATCTGTAATGTTTAGTTCCTAAACAATACAATCTTTAAGAAATGATTTTGCTATTTTTTCCCATCAGTAACCTTTTTTGATTTGATGTTATTAGCTCTCTTGTGTTTTCTGACATCTGCTTGTGTCCTTGCCCAATTTTATGCTTTACAGGAAACTCAACTAATTTCTATTGGATTTTTTGCCATTTGGGCATATTTTGTCATTTTATCTGTGGCAGCAAAAGAGGAAGAAAACAGCACAAAGATGGACAGAAGTCATTGTAACTAATCCAGCTTCTGTTAAAACTTGCACTGCCTCTCCTTTGAGAGTTCCAGTGCTAATCATCATCTGTTCTCTATCGTGGGGTTTTCTATAATACCCATCATTGTAGTGTTTGAGCACCACACTGGTAAATTACAGCTGCATAGTGAGGTCCCCAAAAGACTGATACGGAGTGATTTGCTCTCTTCCTTTTGTAGGTTCTAGGGATATATAGGTTAAATGTATCTATTTTTGAAATGTAGAATAAATCCAGTCATGATGGAAAGGGTTTGTCAAAAAGAAGGCTCTTGCAGCATGCCCTGAAAAAGGTCAGACTTTGGGTTACTCTCCTTTCAAGTACACATACTGACTGTGGGTGAGAAGAGACAGGAAGCTGCAAAGTGCTTAAAGGTCTCTATACAACAGGTCAACAAAAACCAGAAGCTGTGTCTTAAGTATTGATCATCTGAGATCCTTGACTCGCTATGAGCTTTTTGATCTCTACTCTGTTGTGAACAGATGTCCTTGAGGGGGGAAGCTTGCAAGGTCTAGGTGAATTTGGCAGCATTTGAAGTTTAACCCTTCTGTATGTTCCTAAGTAAAGTGATAACAATGCAGCCCTGTCAAGAGAGGCATCCCATAGTGGCACAGTGAGCTTGAAATAAGGCATTTAACCAAAAGTGTTGGGAAAGAGACGGCAGAACGTTTTGGAGTTCCCTCTGGACTTTCGCAAGTATGTGTGGCCACTGCCAGTTATATTCTAATTTATGTAATTTAAACACTGCTGGTAAAAATTTCAAAAACACTTAGGTCCTATTTTAAAAAATGACTGAGGCATTTAGGAGTCTAGATCTCACTGAAAGTCTTTGGGACTCAAGTTTCTGACTGCCTGAGTCATTTTTGAAAATGAGACTTAGCTGTCTAAATCACTTAGGTGCGTCTGAAAATTTACTCTACATCTTTTTTTATTCTTCTTTCAGTCCTGCTGAAATTATAGTACGTGTGCTAAGAAGGACACTTAAAGCTGTCCTAATATGGTCCTGTCAGGAAAATAAACTTTAACCCCTCTATTGACTCGTCCCTTACACTCCCATTCCCGTTGTGTACTACATGATATACCCAAGCAGGTGGAACCCCAGTAACATCAAATCTGAAGCAAAAATTGGCAGTGATAACTCTGGCCGGGGAAATAGGGAGATATTTGGCAAGCTTAGTGAAAGAGACACAATCAATTGGCAATCAAGTCAGTTTAAAAAAAAAAAAAAAGTTGAGTAGTAACTCCTCACCTGCCCCTGAGCCGAGTCCCCTGCCATTTTATAGTTTAGTGTGTGTGTGTGTGTGTGTGGTGTTTTGAATCTCATTTTTCTATTTTTTTTAAAAGGATTTTTTTCTTCTGTCTTGCCGTGTGAAAGATCCACACAAACAAGGCAAACTAACTTGACAAAGGAGTGAAACTGGCCATAGGCAAAGTGTTGTCAAATGCACAAAGAAAAAGCTATATGCTTTTCCTCTAATCTTTCAGTTATAATAATCTTAGGTGTCACTTTCCACCTTTGCTAGACTCACATTCACAACACCACCCACAGTTTGTCTCCAAAAAGAAGAAGAGCCGGAGACTCTATGAAGTCCCGCTAAGGACTGTGCTGTTGCCTGTCTATTTTACACTGAAGCTGCTCAGATACTGTGGTGAATGTTGGCAGTACAAAACCCTAAGATCACAAAAGGAACAAATCACACTTCTGTCTGAATTTCTTTATCCACTATTAAGTTACCAGTGTCCTTTTTTAAATGAGTCACCTGCCTGAACCATGTACTGTTGCTAAGATGTGGATAAAGCATTAACAAAACCATTATCTGTCATTTGAGCCAGTGGAGGCAGCTGTAAGATGTAACTGACAAAATGTGTTCCCTTTCTCTACTGATAGCTCTAAAGCAGTGGTTCTCAACCTTTCCAGATGACTGTACCACTTTCAGGAGGCTGATTTGTCTTGTGTACCCCAAGTTTCACCTCACTTAAAAACTACGAGCTCACAAACTCAGAAATAAAATAACAAGTGTCACAGCCACACTGTTACTGAAAAATGCCTGACTTTCTCGTTTTTACCATATAATTAAATCATGACCCCCAGCTTGAGAAACACTGGTATAGAGCAATATACAGTCATTGTCTGCATGAAATTCTAGTTTGTACTGACTTCGCTAGTGCCTAGTGCAAATACCTAGATGAGCTGATGTACCCCTGGATGACCTCTGTGTACCTCCAGAGGTACGCAAACCCCTGGTTGAGAACCACTGCTCTAGAGTTCTGAGTAGCTGTGAAATATTCAAGATTCTTGTCAACTTATTTGCTGTGCTAACTCATCTCAACAAGGAAGTAAACCTCCTTCGTGAATAGGGGACTTGGTTCCTGAGAACATTGTGTGTGAAGTTCCAGTAGCAGCACAGTAGTTCTTATGTGGATGGTCTGTTTCAGTCCTGCTCAGAACTCCAGGGCAGTTGCAGGGAAACTGACCCGAAATGCATATGTTTTGGAAATATGTTTAAGAGCTTTGCTTTGCATAACAGTAACCTAAAGACAGTAGGCTTGTGGATAGGTATATATGTAGTTGCTTTTATTTCTCTTAAATGCTCCTCTCGAGCAGTATGACAAATTATTTTAAATGCTCAGTAAAATAAAAAGGAATTTGACACTGTCAGGTCTCTCCCTTTAATACAGCAAGTGGATGGTGCAAGTTCCAGTTCATCTTCCACTGTGGGTCCTGTGGCAAAGACATCAGGACAGCAACACCAAATTTGTATAAACCAGGGGCAGTCTGGTTCATCAGTAGCTAATAAAACTGCTACTTCTACTGTTGTAAGTGTTGCTTCCTTGATGACTACACCAACTCCTGTTTCTGGCAAAGCTGCTGTATCAGGTAATAAACCTTCCTTTCTGCCTTTTTGTTACTAAAATTTCAACTTGGACTATAACTCCTTCAGATACCTTGTACAGTAAACAGTAGAATTCAGAGCACTTGCATTTTTGAGCTCTTACCAGAAAATTAACTGTAGATTTAGCAATTTCCTCTAGTTTCTAAAATCTGTCTTAGTAAAATGACTTTTTGATTAACAGAAAGAAGGTTGCAAAAAGAACAATTTGAAATTTGACGTCTTAGGTCATTTGCATGTTGAGTGTTTCTGGTTAGAGTAATGACTTTAGTGGTTAGTGAGGAATCTCTGTTTGGATGCCAAGTTTACTTTCTTTTTACGAAGATGCATCCCATTTATCCAAGTACATGGTTGTATCAAAGGGAAAACACTGACAAGATTTGAACACTGATACTGCAGACATAGGACAGTTTGTAGCCAAACCATCAGTTCACTACCTTCGGCTTGTATTTCCTTGGTTTAGTAATTCAGTTAGTCCTAAATGCAAAACATTTCAGGAAACAATTTTTTTCTTATGCATCCCATCACATTTAAGGTAGTTTCATTTTATTTAAAAAAAAATTGTAAACTGACAGTTTTGTGCATTCTTAGTTGAACTCCGATTACCATCCAAATGCAGCTTGACGCTAATCCTAATTAAAAAGAAAACTGTCATCTAGTAAATAAGGAAGGAGTCGTTCACCATTTTCTAATGTTAAAAAAAAATGTGTTCTAAGCTAGAGAATTGCTTAAATAAACATGTATTGATATAGTGTATTCTCCTGGTTAGCAAACAGAAATATCAACTTTTTAATGTAAAAGCTATACTTAGTTACAAATCAACATATTTTAATGATTATACCAACCGAGAATGGACTTCTCTTCAGGAAAATTCAAATGAAGAACAAGAATCGAATTATTTAAATCGAGGTTTCCTGCTTGGTTACTTAAATCATGATTAAAATGATAATTTAAATCAGTCCCCCTTGTAAAAATGCTATATGCTTCTATTAGCTTTGCTTCTGAAGGCAGTTAGTATTTATTGTTAAGGGGCTTGGGGAGACCCAGGTTCACGTCCATTCACTACAAACTTCCTGCGTGATCCTGGGCAAGTCACATAGTCTCTCTGTGTCGTAGTTCCCCATCTGTATAATGGTGATAATAGCACAGCCCTGCCGCACAGGGATGTTTTGAGGAAGACTCTGATGTGCTCAGGTCTACTGTAATAGGAACTATATTGGTAGAATCTAGTTTACTTCATTTACAGGTTACATTTATCAGATCCCTAAGGATAAGTTCAGGAAACATGTAAGTCAAGACTGTTTTGTCTTATTCTGACAAGAGTCCTTTGTTTTGAGTATCTGGCCATGTTCTTTTAAAACTCTAAGTATTAACACAACATCTCAGTCTCTGTTTAAGATTACTGTATTCTTTCTAAATCTTACCTCACAAATATCAAAGCCCTGTGCAATATAGTTATATAATGTGTCAGAGTGTGTTGGCAGCCATCGAACTCAACAAAAAACTTGTTTAACAATTCAGTGTGAGCATGGGCTTGCTAAGAGGATAGCAAAGCTTAGCTTATATCACCTTATTTCGTGCAGAAAGGGAGAGAAATAGTAGGGGATAGATTGAATTAAGCATTATCTCATGTGTCTCTTTCCCCCTTCTTTTAGGATTGTTAAAGATTCACTCAAACCAGTCTAGTAGTCCCCAGCAGGCTGTGCTGACGGTACCTAGCCAGATCAAACAGCTCAGCGTAAATACAGCACCTGGAGGTGTTCAGACTATACTGATGCCTGTGAACAAAGGTAAATGCAGCGGCATTAGATGGTGTTTGACATAGCAAAGAACGCAGCCATTCCTGCCATACAACAACACAAGGTTTATAAATACCCAAGAAGAAAGCATGTAGTGGGTTTCAGTTGTTCCCAAGCTCTCATGTTGCACATACAATATGACTTGCTATCGAGGGTTAATAAAACTATCCGTCCAAAAAAAAGGGTGACGCACTAACTGGGAAGAGTATTTAGAAGTATGCAACAAATTTTTTTTTTCCTGTTGTCCTTCAGTGATACAGTCACTGTCTACCAGCAAAGTGTCTGCTGCGACTCCTGTAACTTCAGCCAGTACGGTTGTACCCATCTCCTCCACAGCATCTGTCACTAAAGGTAGAAAAATGAATTTATCACTTGTCAGTAGCACTCTCAAAGAACCCGATTGTGCATGAATGAACATGGCTGCCATATGGAAGTGTTCTGACCCCAATAATAGATCCCATTGTGTTTGGTTCTGTTTTCTACTGTGTCCATCAATTAAGTTGTTACAAGAATAGAATCTAGGGGCTGAAAAAGTGAACA
This sequence comes from Chelonoidis abingdonii, assembly GCF_003597395.2. Lineage (NCBI taxonomy): Eukaryota > Metazoa > Chordata > Testudines > Testudinidae > Chelonoidis > Chelonoidis abingdonii. Next base: position 46,267,176 of record NC_133776.1, on the reverse strand, counting down.
AAGACGCTATGCCCACAGCATAGTCCATGGGACAGACATGTGCAGAAGAGCATAAAAAAACTTAAAGGAGGATACTTTGGAAGGTTCCCATAGGTAGTAAAACTTGCATGGTGCCAACCCACCACTGTGGAAACGTATGCAGTGCTACACTATTCATAGCAGTGTGTGTTAATCAAAGTATGAGCGCTGCCCTAAGAATGGTAATTCAGTGGTGGGATCATTGGGCAGTGCTTTGCCGCAGCACTAAATGTCAATGGCTGTGCGATCCCAGGCCTTGCAATTGACAGAAAGCCAAGGGACGCTTGCAAGCAGTTCAATTGAAAATGGATCATCCTCCACAAAACCCGCAAGCACCTGATGCTCCAGACATAAATATTTCTTACAAGAAGACAACTGAGTGTTTTTGGGTATGGAGTGAAGCTATTTCAGTGGTTCTCCCTCCACTGGATGAATGATGAATTGCCAGTAGGGCAGGGTTGGATTGTGCTGAAAGTGCAGAATACACACTCAAGGTGAGGTTGCATTGCCAGATGAGTGGGGAGAGCTCATCCACACACACACAGGTTGACTTTATTCCCTGTTCAGTACTGGTCTTTGGAATGTGGATGTGGGTATTTCAGGCACTTTTAATCATTCTTTCCCCCCTCCCTCCTGCTCCCAAATAGAGCCGGTCTGATCAAATGTATAGCACTAGTTTTACTGCACTCTGCTGGGTTTTATCAGTTTGCCCAGCTGACTATCAACAACTTTGTCATTTTAAAAATTTGTTCTGTGTTTCTCTGAAGTTAAGATGGAGCCTGACTCAGCGGGACAGAACTGCAACTCTCTGGTCTCCCAAGATGGTCAAGCAGCAGTAAAAACAGAAGAGAGCTCAGAACTCGGAAATTACGTTATCAAGTAATTGTTCTTTCTTGTCTAAAGAGCTATGTAGTTTAGTTTTTGGGCAGGTCGTTGGACAGTACACAACAATATCAGAACACTGGCTGAGGAATCGAGTGATTAAAATCTGACAGACACTGATACATTCTGTAGAATACTATAATCTAGGTAGTCTGTTGGTTGACATTCATTTTCAGACCTCAGTTACATCCATATCTCCAGGATGTAGTATTAAAATACTGATTTTGTGAATGGGCTTGTACTCATAACAGCTAAAGAGGAAGTTGTTTAATGGTGCTTAATCATTTTGGGGATTTGCTAAACATTTGAATCTTATATCATCTATTCACTCATAATTCCCACTGCAGTTGTGTGTTCTGATCAATGCTGGGCTATGGTCCTTGGAATTAAGCTGAAAATAATTGGGGAAGGGATAATTTGATCCTCCCTCAACTTTTTTCTTTTGTGAACTCTGTGCATGTGTTACCTCTCTGTATGTTTGTCTGGTTGTGAATGTTATTACTCACATATCGCTGTAATTGTCAAGAGATCTTTCCACATTCTAACTTGGGAGCGGGCCTGAGGATGTGGTACCTGATCCCTTGTGTCTTAACAGCATTTATACTTCTAAAATTGTGGAAGAATCTGAGCACTTCTTTGTGATGCCATCACGAGTGCTTTTTGGAGGTTCTTCACCCAGAGCTTTACCAGCAAAAGAACTTTCCGTAGAAATCACTGAATGTAGGAGATATCTCCTCTGCTTACAATTCTGTCAATAGCTTACATTTTCCTGTTACCATTTTTTAAAATGTTATAGTACACTCTTACTCTGGTGGAGACTTCCATAGGGATACCTATATATAAATCAATCAGAAGCCAATATGCTCTTTGAATTTCACCAGTTGGTCTTAAATAACTTCAGGGAAATACTAGGGAAAGGTGTTTGGGGTTTTGGGGGGCTTTTTGTTTTTAATTTTACTGGTTAAGTTTGTACCCCACATCCTAGTGTTGATCATCATGTGCCTGATGTCCCTTGTCTTTCATTGTAATAAAGCAGTGTAGAAGAGGGATATGAGGACCAGCAGCATTGAGGAGTTTTATAAAGTATAAATCTTGCAATACTGTTAGCACATTCCTGCTGTGAGAACTTACAGAAATAGCATCTTGCCATCAGACATATTTGAAGCAATGGTGTCATACAGCTCCTGTACTGTTAGTAGACATTGCTTAGGCATTACTGCAAGGCCAGTTCCTGAGATTCCATCCTGGCAGGATGCAAACCAAAAAGACACAATGACCTGTTTGAGTCCTGATCCTGGTGGGTGGAACTTTATGCCCACATTGAGACCCCATTTGTTGATTTCAGTGGGACTTTTTTTGAAATTGATAAGGATGCTAGAATCCTGTAGATCTGATATATCTCTTCTAAAAGGTAATTACTCTTCATTGTGATCTTTCTTTGCAGCATAGAACATTTGGAGAATGTCCAGCAACTTTTAACAGCTATAGTGAAGAAAGTTCCATTAATTGCTGAGAAAAGTAAGATCTGTGTGAAAACAATCAGCTTGTTGTTCTGATAGCACCAAAGATATACATGGCACTCTGCAGCTGGGAAAATTACACAAAACAGAATGAAGTGAAACCCATGTCCCAGAAAGCTTCCTTTCGGGTTTTGTTGGTAGCAAAATACTTAGGAATCTAAATCAGCCATGTCCTACCAACAAGATGGGCTGCTGTTGGCAGTTACTGAGGGCTAGTCTGAACTACAGCTGTAAGTCGACTTAAGTTACGCTACTCCAGTTTCGTAAATTATGTGACTGAAGTAAACGTAACTTAGGTCGACTTACTGCGGTGTCAACACCATGTTGTGTCGATGGGAGATGCGCTCTCCCTGACTTCCCTTACGCTTCTTGGGGAGTTGAAGTACAGGAGTCAATGGGAGAGCACTCTGTCCTCAACTTAGTGGGTCTTCACCTGCCCCACTAAATCGACAACATTGCATCGATCGCAGCACTGCCAATCAAGCCGTAAGTATAGACAAGCCCTAACATTCATTGTCTTGCATGTATGAGAGAGAGAGAGTAGTTCACACTAGAATATTGGTACTTATCTAACCATTGATGGCAGCTTTTAGGCAACCATCAGTCCATTTTCATCTGTCATTGATCAGGAAAAGATCCTTTTTAATTGCACACCCACACACCACCCATATATGTGGTTGGGAAACATACTGCTACTGATGTTTCCCTAGTAACGATTATACTTCAGTGAGGAGAAGCTGCTGGAGACTGGTTAGGACAGACTGAATAAAATCAGTAACATGAGCAAAATGGAGGTAGTGAGTTGTGCAGTAAAGCTTTCAGTGCTTCTTATTTTAGGAGTGCTATATAACACTCACAGATCTGCTGATTGGGCGTTAATACCCTTCTCCTAAATTTGTGCCAGTGAAAACTACTTGAGATGTCCGTTGCTTTGTTTCATTTTCTATTTAATGTTTATATTTCTAATTGTTAGCCAAATAAGTGTTTTCAGAAGGAAATTACTGATACTTTTGACAATAGCAAAGCACTACTGAATTTCTTCAGTCATGTTTTGTCTTTTGGGAATTTAAAACATGGTAGTTAGGCTGACACATGTGATACCTTGACAAAGAGAGAGAGTGATTGTACAAATAAAAACGTATGTGCTGTGCACAGGAAATGCACCCACTCTTTGTAAGAGAATAGAATTCTTTGTGCTGTGGGGACTGCACACAGAGAGCCCATTTTTCCCATTCTCCCCACCAAGCACAGTGTATCCGACAAAAACCTATTTGAAGTTTTCAAAAATTGCCAGCAGCAAAGATTTTATAGTTATTAAAATTTAACTCCAGTTTTTTTTGGCTGTGCGCTCTTTAGGTGAAGATGTCAGTTCTTTCCGTGCCAGTTCAGTGGAACAGTACTACAGCTGGAATATTGGAAAACGAAGGGCAGCTGAGGTAATCCGCTCTTTACATGTTTGAGCAGTGGTGATTAAAACTGGGGAAACTTGTGCATGGTGAAACCTGGAGCCACTCCAAAGTTCTCAGCTATGACAAAAAGCACTCTGATATACAGAAAATGGAGGCATGTTTCACAGTAATATGCACTGGCTTCTTTCCATGTAGTACCCCAATTTACTGTTGCAGAATAAATTAAATTTAAATAACCTCAACGTTCAATTTTCAGTTCTTTCAACTTAAAATCTTTTTGGAATATTTTTAAATTGCTGGGCTGTACAGTGTTTGCATAGCCTCCTTCTTACACTTTTTTCCATATGCCATCATTGTGTGGCATAATATTGTCTCTAATTTCCCCCAATATATATTCACTATGTTCCCTATCCCCGCATTTGCCTTTCTATTATAATTGCTCTGTGTCGTGTTCACTCTTTTTGTGGAAGGACTGAGTGAGATCTGGCCTCAGGCAGAGCCATTATTGAACTAGATTCTTATTTCATTGTGGAGAAATATTTTGTATAATTGTTTTGGAGCTATTTTTATGGTGTTGCAGTTGCATTTCCCTATTGTTTACATAATTTTTCTTTCTTGTTGCTATGTGAAGGACCTGTATAGGAAACGCTGAGGCTGACTAGATACAGTTCAGTTCTGGTGCACAAAATTAAACAAGCTGCAAAACAATAGAGATACATATTTCCCTCTAATAGCTTTCAGTTACTGTAATCATAGGTGTTGCTTATAACAATAGAAGGCTGAAGTTCAGACAGAAGTGTGTGGTTATGTTGACTATGTACCTAACTTATCCTCTGTGAAGTAGGGATCTTTCAGTTTGACACAGATGATGGAAACAGAAGCAGAGCTCAAATTACCTGTCCGAGGCTACAGAATGACTCAGAATCAGGACCACCAATCCATGCTCATTCTTCCAGGTCGTGCTGCTTTCTGAGGAAGTACCTGGTGTAGTGCAGTCTCCATGTTCTTAGGACCCTGCATTACTGCACTTGGCCATGTTCTGATCTCCCAGAACTCAAACATAAAACACCTCAGCTAAACAAAGCTCTCACTTTGATTTCCCACAGTGGCAACGAGCAATGACTGTGAGAAAAATCCTACAAGAAATCATAGAGAAGCATCCCAGATTTCACAACATCAGCCCCCTGAAAACCAAGCATGTGGTACATTGGTGTCGATGCCATGGCTACACTCCGCCTGACCCTGAAGCCCTGAGGAACGAGGAAGATTCAATAGAAGATGTCCTGACTCAAATAGACAGCGAGCCAGGTGAGCATTTAAGGGAGGCCAGTTCCAGTGCCCCCTACCCCTAAAATATGTTGCCTGTTAAACAGCCCCGTCTGTATCCCACTTTATTCTCCAGTACATTCTTGAAGCTATTTTCACTCTGTTGGAATTGCAGAAATTAGAGATCAGAAAGGCCTAATAGTACATCTGCCCCTTCCTCCTACCAACCAAATTGTTCCTTACCGTTTATTTTCAGTGCTTTGTGCAGCCTAGTTGTTGACATTACAATAGCATGGAGAGGCCCCAACCAATGTCAGGATTCCATTGAACTAGACCCTGTACCAGCACAGAGTGAAAGACAGTCCCTACCCCCAAGGAATTTATAGTCTAAGACAAAGTCGGGGAATGCTGGGGCTTCCATCGCTGCATTGTGGATAGTACTCCACAGCTTGAACATATTTCACTGTCAGGAATCTTCTCCCTACCACTAAGTAAAATTTCCTTTTTCTGAATTTCATACCACTCTTTCCCGTGCTGCTCCTTTGTAACATTTTAAAATAATCCTTCCCCTAAAGCTGATTACTCCCCATTCTGATCTTAAGATTTTATTGATCTGTGAAAAGACTGATCCTGGGTTGCGCCCCTGGCAGTGCATTGTGCTGGATCGGATATGCCTGGCTAAGTGCAGCTGACACCCCTGGCCTCATTGATGATCAGGCATGTTACAGAAGTGATGTGCTTGTGGAATAAAGGGAGTAGAGACTGAAGGGTCTTCAGATTGATCTTTGCTTTCCGATCACTTCCTGTTGGCCAGCATGATTCTGGGGCAGTAGTCTGAGGACGTTAGACCTTACTGGTTCTGCCTTCCAGAATGGAGCATGCTTTTCCAGCATGGAGTGAGTGAGACACAGTTACAGTGGGCCAGGGAAGAAGAAGCTGTCCAAAAATCAGTGAAACAATAGTCCATTATTTGACATTAAGAGCAAGGACACAACCAATGGTGGCAAGACAAATAGTGAAATTGAGTGTTAATAAATCTTTATACTCTTCTCCCTCAACAGACTGCAAGCGCCACATATCAGAGCCAACTCTCTTGGTTTAAAGAAACTCCCTGGAGGGTTTTAATTTGCCTAATTAGACTCTCTGTCTTTGAAAGGAGATTTGTTCAGAGCATGGGAGGCTGTTCTGCTGCTGGAAAATAAACTCAGGGTGAGAGTATAAAACTGGCCTAACTCAGGAGAGGCCTCAGGGAGAGGAACTGCTTACACTACACAGAAATCAGCCTTCCACCTCTCTGCCACCAGGCTGTCCATAACCACAGGACCGCCCCCTAGTGGGACTTAACTGCTTGGATTTTACACCACAAATGCCACTTGTGAAGATAAAATACCAGCTGTCAGGCCTGGTCTACACTACGCGTTTAAATCGATTTAAAGAGCGTTAAATCGATTTAACGCTGTACCTGTCCACACTACAATGCTCTTTATATCGATATAAAGGGCTCTTTAAATCGATTTCTGTACTCCACCCCAACGAGAGGAGTAGCGCTAAATTCGATATTAACATATCGGATTACGGTTAGTGTGGACGGAAATCGATATTATTGGCCTCTGGGCGGTATCCCACAGTGCACCACTGACCGCTCTGGACAGCAATCTAACTCGGATGCAGCGGCATGTAAACAGAAAAAGACCCACGAACGTGTGTAATTACCATTTCCTGTTATAGCTCCCTAGCCGTGAGCTCGATCAACACGGTGCCGAGCGAGGGCCCTTGAGTCAGGCAGTCTTCGAATCATCGCCAAAGTAGCATCGTTTGTTCTAGCAAGACCGCTGGGTGAACCAGTTGAGTCTCTGAATTTGTGATATTAGATGAGCTGTAGCCAGGCTCGATCTCTATTACACATACACTCCGTTTGTCCCTTTTCGCATCTACTACAGTCCAGACACGAATCCAAAGCGTTTGAAAAAAAATCTCAGATACACAGCGCTGCGTGACAACGTAACGGAAGCCAAACTTCAAATGACGCTCATGATGGGCTATCCATCACCCGTACTAGGACTCCACTAATCCCACAGCCACAGCAGTCTCTGAAAATAGTATTGCATTCTTCTGAGCTCCCAATTCTGGAGTTCAAACACAGTGTCTGCTGGTAGAATAGCTCCTCAGTCTTCCCCCCACCACACTGAAAGAAAAGGAAAAGAAATCACTTTTCTGACTAATTCCATGTCACCTATGTGTACTAATGCTGCGGTAACCATTGTGCCCAGTAAGAGCGTAATCCGTCCTCTCCCTCCCCCGTCCCTTGACCGTGTTGCAATAGATAGTACGCCGTCTCTAGAATTACTACATTGACATCAGTCCAACATTCTGTACTCCCTTAGATAGGACAGAACGGCTAATAACAGCTTCATCAAGCAACTGGCTTCACCCCCTCCCTTTCCTGTTAAGAAAAGATTCTGTACTGCCTGACTTCATAAGCACAGTTGCTGTCCTCTCCCCACACCGTTGAATTCCTCCTACTATCACTGCCGGAGGGTGCCCTCCCCTCATATTTAGCACAACACTTCTATGTTTCTATTCCTCATTCTTTATTACTCCTACACAAATGGGCACTGCCACGATCCCAGAAGTTGGGGAGAGAGAAACAACGGATTGTTTGAGGCATCCCCTAGAATACTGACACGGGCAGCTTGCCTATACACTCGTTCTCTAATACCCTTCCAGCCTCCTTCTATTCTGCCAGGACTACCATTTTTAGAAAACCATACAGAGACACCTGTCTAACCCTCGCAGTCCCATGATCAATCCCATTAATTGTGTCCCGTTTGCGTTGGCCCCGCAGATTTCATCGGGCACTCAGAGATAGCAGGGACATTACAGAGGGAGAAAACCTCATGCTCATTGCCAGTTGTTCTCACTCGCCCAAGACGTTACGACAACCGGAATTCTCATCCTAGAATGACCTGTAACTCATCTTGCGAGCCGAATGCAAAAGCAACTGAATGCGCGTGTAACCTGGTACGCCTCTCTGTCCGCGCATCCAGTTACACATATGCGTGCCGGAAAAAAAAACAATGCTCCAGGTTCTCTATGCGCTCCAGGCAATCCAGGGGGTAAAACGCTGCGAAAGATGTCACTGTGTTTTCCCGGAGAAGATAGTATACACATTACCCAACACCCCGGACAGAATGATTTAACCCAAATTCCAAGGGGGGAGAGATGCCGAACTATGATTACTACGGCAAGAAGCTAATCCACGATCTATGCAACAATTCAAATCAAGTTACCGGGACCATGGACGCACAACGCCGAATTACTGTGCCTAGTGTGGCCGCATGAAATCGAATTTATAATATCAGTTTTATAAAACCGGTTTTAGCTAATTCGATGATATCCCGTAGTGTAGACGTGGCCTCATGGACACAGGGGTTAGTGCACGTTTGTCCTTTACATGGACTCCGAGCACAGCCCCTGCAGTGTCAGGCCTCAGGCCTTTACCTCTCTAGCATGGAATTATGCAGTTCTCCCACTCTCAGCCCCAGGCCCTGGGATACAGTACCCTGTGTATCAGTTATGCTTGTCTGGCAGGTCCAATGGGATCAGACACCATGGTTCTTCCCTTTGGGAGCCTTTCTTTGACTAGTGGTATACAGTGACCAGGACAGCCTTCTCAAAACCAGTGTATTGTTTATTTTAACAGTAGGACAAAGCATTAGAGAGAGAGAGTGTTCAGAGTCCACATGTGTCTATCTTACTTACCTCACAGCTTTCCATCCCCTGATGGTAGCTTGGGCAGGCCTAACTTCTTCAGACACCCCCACAGAGCCTGCGTATCAGTGCGATCCCCCAAAACAACTCCCCAGCAGCTGTCTCTTCTCTTGATAGTGAGTCCCTTTTAATCCAGCCACAGTTCCTTTGAGCTTGTCAGCTCCCAGGCTTTGGTCGTACTTATCAAAACCAGTTTGGTACAATGAGCAGGAGGTAAAGACACTCCTCAAAATAGGGGTAGTCAACTGGCGAACCGCAGGCCAAATCTGGACCGACAGATGCTTTTGAATGGACTGCAAAATCTTTTTATTTCCTTGCTCTTACTTTTATTATTATTGTGGTGTGAAAAATATTTCTGTAGAGTCTGGACCTTGACAATATCTTGACTAAGAAATTTGGATCTTGACAAAAAATAATTGACTATGCCTGCCTCGGAGACTGGCTCTGCCATTGTTCCTGTGACAGTCCTCAAGCCTTTGTGGCATGGGGGGGGTGTATCTTGAGCAGTTCTTCTTCCCATCCTGCTTGTTTTTCCTTACTGCCTGCTGTTCAGCTAACTCAACATACTTGTACAGTAAACATCCCAATTAACAAGTCAGCATACAGTATTCATAATCTACCGCAGAACATCTCTCCATGGCCATCCCACAATTTAACCACCACTGCTCATCTTAGTCACGTAAATGCTTGCACTATGACTCCTGTCTTCACTCATCAGTAAGGCTGCATGTCTGTCACAGAGGTCACAGATTCCGTGACTTCTGCATCGGCCACTGCAGCTGGCTCTGGAGCTGCTTGAGCAGATCAGGCAGCCCTAGGGCCAGCCGCTGCTGGGGCAGTTTGGGTATAGGAGGGGGCTCAGGGCTGAGGTAGGGGGTTGGGGTACGGGTTGGCATCTACCTCGGGGAGGAAAGGGCTCCCTGGAAAATGGTCAGCATGTCCCTGCAGTTCCTAGGAGGAGGGGTCAGGGGGCTCTGCACACTGTCCCACCCAAAGACACCACCCCGGCAGTTCCCATTGGCTGCAGTTCCCATTGGCCAGGAACTGAAGCCAATGTGAGCTGCAGAGCCAGAGCTCGTGACTGGGACAGGGCATGGAGCCCCCCAGCCTTCCCTCTTCCTAGGAGCTGCTGGACATGCAGAGCTGTATAGGGAGACTGCTAGCCCTGCCAACCCTCCCCCCTAGCACTGATGGGGTTCTTGGGCCACCAACTCCAGCACCCGCGCTGCCCCTGCCAGAGTACCCGCAGCCCCCCTGCCCAAGGTTTAGTTAGGAGTATATAGTACAAGTCATGGATAGGTCATGGACCGTGAATTTTTGTTTACTGCTTGTGACCTGTCCATGACTTTTACTGAAAATACTGCGACTAAAACGTAGCCTTATTCATCAGTAACGATCATGGAGCTAATAAAAGAGCAAGATTGTACTGTTCTGTTCCTCACTCTGAAGCAGGTCACAGTTGAGCCAGCTTTGGCAGCTACAACTTGATGTTTTGTAAAATTTGTGCTCATGGAGAGAAACGTGTTGTCCTTTGAGCTGGAAAATAGGGTTTTTCTTACCACAATCTTATGATGGGGCTTTTTTGTGTCAGTTCCACATGTAGTTATGAATTGAGTTCAGTTTGGACATCTAATTGCTTTCAGAAAATGCGTATATTCTCCAGTTAACAAAATGACAAAGTTTGTGATGCTTCTGAGAGTTTATTGAACGTGTCAGGCTTTTAAGAGGTAGAAGGGCAGTGGGATTAAAGAATGGAATGAAGATACGGATTTTACCAAAGAGAGAGGCAGCTGTGAAACCGTGCGTGACTTCCAGTCTCTCCAGACAAAAATCAAAGCTGTAGTGAACTGTGAGCAATGTTGAGTAGGGCTGGAAAGCATCTGATGAGTAGAAAAGGAAAGGTCAAAAATTTATGCAACCTTTTCAGTTACTAATTACTGGCTCTGAGGGAGAATAATACATGTAGGAAGGGGACTGGATAGTTCAGAGGAATGGTAATGAGAGGGTGCAAAAATGACTGTCCTTCGGCAGGGCTGTGGCTGGGTTCTCATGCAGAGAAAATAGAGAGATGCGCATTTACACCAATTGAGAATCTGCCCCTTTGTTTACCGTTATTTAATTAGATCATTACATTCAGCAACATGATTAGTATTCAGAGCTATGTGTCATTTCCATTTCTCAAAGCGGTGAGGGGAGTATCCGCTAGTTTATCAGACTTTTCTAGAAAAGAACTGCTGGAAGACTTCTAGTAAATCCACATTAGTCTGGTAATATTTAAAGTGCAGCCTCTTTAAGTGGCATGATTAGCAGGAACTGGTGAGTGAAAACACTTTATGTTGTAAACTTGCACTTGATGTCATTAAAGAGAAAAATCTTGGGTAATATTTGTTCTTTCTTCAGCCTTGTGTTCTTAAGCGTTGAGTACCAACGTGTGCCCTCTAATTACCTGAATTTCTCACTAGACCTTGGGCATGTGTCCATTTTTAAGTGCTCTTCTCATCCTGTCTTAAGTAAGACTGAATGCTTCTCTTTTAGAATGCCCATCTTCTTACACCAGTGGTGAAGAACTCTGCCAAAAGCTGGAGGAGCTGCAGCAGTTTCTGAAACAAGAACCAGAGAACGAGGAGGAAGTGGATATCCTCAGCTTTACTGAGCCACTGAAAATAAACATTAAAAAGGAACAGGAAGAGAAACAAGAGGAGATGAAATTCTACTTGGCCTCCCTGCCTGCATCAGAATTTGTGAGGGACGTGGCACAGAAGGTAGTGAAACATGATTCACAAAGCTAATGAACTGCTATTGAGCTAGTAATTATCTTGTATTTATAATAGTGTATTTTGTCCAGATGGATCCTGTGGTGCTTAGTTGATGAAGAGCAAGCAATGTATTTCTTCATTGTAGCAGACTGAGGAGAAAGGGGAGATCCTCTGTGTAGCAGCGGGGCAGAAGAGAGCTTTTCTCCTTCCAGTCCCATCTGCCAGAGGAGGAAGAGGGTAAAACTTTTCCTTCTTGCCAGTATCTGAGCAGAACTCCATATGCGTACCACGTGCAAGCCACGGCCAGCACAAAAGGCAGGATGTTAGGGGCTGAAACAAAACTATTTAATACAGATTCAGTCTTCACAACCGAGGGATCAGAACATGAAACTAGTCAAGTAAACATAGGTACAAATTTAACAAATGGCAGGGGGGCTTTTGCTCCCCAGAGTGCCCCTAAATCAAAATTGATTTAACTTTTTCTGTGTTTTAGGTATGTCCCCACAACCATGTGTATGATCGGGTTTCACTTGCACTGGATATTTTTTCAAATCTAAGCCCTGAAATTATATTGTACTAAAACTTTACAGTGCTTGTTTTTTCATTGTAACTGGTTATTCCTGAAGCATTGTTCACTGTCACGTCATCCATAACAAAACATTATCTGTTATTGGTTATTTTATTTGATGTAGTAATCTGTCAGATTAAAAATTCTCTCTCCCTCTCTCCTATTTTATAGATAGGGATTTCTTTTCAGCCTGTTGAGCTGCACAAGAACATTTATGCATCAGTAATAGAAGATATGGTTTTAAAGGTAAGCTATTATCCAACAGCGGTTACATTTCTGTAATTGTATTAGACCCAGTAATACAGAATAACGGTCAGTTCAGAGGACTTGCACAGAATCAAGCGTTGCATGTGTTTAAAACCTCCTAAGTATGGTCTGGTGGGCTGGAGACAGTACTATAATCTAGAAACACCTAAACTCTAATCCTCTTTTCTGATACTGAATCACTCTGTAACATTGAACATGTCACTTTGAATTTCCCAGTCTGTTTAAAAAAAAAAAAGAGAGAGAGAGATGCCTACCCTATAGAGATGTTGAAGATTAATTAGTGTGTGAAAAGAGCTAAATATTTTCCCCCCCAAGTATTGCTGTCCCCTTTTTGGCTGCAGTGTTAGGCCATCTGAATGTTAGGCTGCTGGATACCTGAAATTAGTGGTAGTTCTTCATACAAGAGTGTGATACCAGTATCTGTCATTTGCAACTTCGGATAAAGCAAAGAATATACTATTGATCACCAATGCCCTTTAACAACTTGAAACTGGGGAGTCCTAGTGGTATTATATTTAGGACTCATACAAATCACTTTTAGCAGGGCTTTGCTGGTCTTAGGACAACAGAACCTTTTTCAGGTTGTTGGTAGAGTTTATAGTCTATTGGCTGATCCGTTTTATAAAACCTAACTGATTCTGGAGTATAAAAAAAATAAAAAACAAACTTTTGACTGAGCTGCTGCTTATTTATGAAATTGAAGTCAGATAAAAATAAAATCCATTGCTTAGTCTTTTCACATGTCATCCACTAACACTGCCTTTGTCTTAGGCCACTGAACAACTTGTTAATGATATCCTAAGGGAAGCACTGGCTGTTGGGTACCAGACCGCTCCTCACAACAGGTACAGTGACCAACCTCCCTTTTATCATTTGTTGTTTACACAAGTTTTACCTGCTTTAAGAAATTATTAAAAAGTCACAAGGTTCAAACTGTGTGAGCAATGAACCCTCGGTGTATAGAATCACTGAAGTGTAGGACTGGAAGGGATCTTGAGAAGTCAAGTCTAGCCCCCTGTGCTGAGGCAGGACCAGGTGAGCCTCGACCACCATCCCTGGCAGGTGTTTGTCCAACCTGTTCTTAATGATTTCCAATTATGGGAATTCCACAACCTCCCTTGGAAGCCTATTCCAGAGCTTAACCACCCTTACAGTTAGGAAGTTGTTCCTAATAACTAACTTAAATTTCCTTGTTGCAGATTAAGCCCATTACTTCTTGTCCTACCTTCAGTGGGCATGGAGAACATTTGATCACTATCCTCTGTGCAACAGCCCTTAACATATATTAAAGCTACCAGGTCCCTCCTTAGTCGTCCTTTTGCAAGACTAAACATGACCAGTTTTTGTTGTTGTGGTTTTTTTAATTTTCTCAGAGGTCAGATCTTCTAAACCTTTTATCATTTTTGTTGCTCTCCTCTAGACTCTTTTTCCAATTAGTCCACATCTTTCCTGAAGTGTGGTGCCCAGAATTGGACATATTCCAGCTGAGGCCTCACCAGTGCTAAATAGGGCAGGACAGTTACCGTCCATGTCTTGTATATTACGCTCCTGTTAACATACCCCAGAATGATATTTGCTTTATTTGCCACTGTATTGCTCTGTTGACTCGTATTCAATTTGTGATCTACTGTAACTTTGAGATCCTTTTCAGCAGTACTGGTGTCTCACCAGTTACTCCCCATGTCGTAGTTGTGCATTTGGTATTTTCCATCCTAGCTGTAGTACTTTGTACTTGCCTTTATTGAATTTCAGAGCAATTCTCCAATTTGTCCAGGTGGTTTTGAATTCTAATCCCATCCTCCAAAGTTCTTGCAACCCCTCCCAGCTTGGTGTCACCCACAAATTACATAAGCGTATTCTCCACTCCATTATCCAATCATTAATGAAAATATTAAATAGTGCCAGACCCCTGAGGATACGCCACTAGATACGCCATCCCAATTTGACAGTGAATCATTGATAACTAGTTGCTGAGTACTGCTTCCAACCAGTCGTGCACCCGCTTTACAGTCATTTCATCTTGACCACGTTTCCCCAGATTGCTTATGAGATTGTCATGTCAGACTGTGACAAAGGCATTACTAAAATCAAGATACATTACATCTACCACTTCCCCCATCCACTAGGCCAGTAATCCTGTCAAAGAAGAAAAATAGGTTGGTTTGGTATGACTTGCTCTGATAAATTCATGCTGGCTATTCCTTAAAACCCTGTTATATTACAAATTGTTTAATAATTTGTCCCAGTATTTTCCCATGTATTGAAGGTAGGCTGACTGGTCTAAAATTCCCCAGATCATCTTAGTACCTAACTTTAAAAAAGGGTGCAATATTTGCCCTTCTCCAGTCCTTTGGGACCTCACCCATCCTCCGTGAGTTCTCAGAGATCATTCCAGCTCTTCCGAGATTGCTTCAGCTCGTTCCTTAAATACCCTGGATGAATTTCTTCAGGCCCTGCCAACTTGACTACATCTAACTTATCTAAATATTCTTTAACCTTTATTCTTTCCCTGTTTTGGCTTGTGTTCCTTCTCCTGTGTTGTTAATATTAATTATGTTGAGTAACAAGTCACCATTAACCTTTTTAGGCATTAAATACCTCATCCTTCTTGATGTCATCAATTATTAGCTCTCCTTCCCCGCTACGTAGAAGACCTATGCTTTCCTTTGTTTTATAGCATGCACACTTTTGGTCTTTGCAGGATGTCTATTACCTTTGTTAATAAAATAAAATTATAAATAGTTTATTACTAGAAGAATTACTGAAAAAAATCTTCACTCCGTTGCTGGCTTGTGTAAGGGGTCCCACTTCCATTGAAGGCTGTCTTCCTTTAAAGATGACCAGTACATATGATAATGTAAAGTTATTAGTCGCCTGAAAACTAACTTTAAAGTGATCAACTTAGACTGTAAGTGGTGGCCCGGTATTTTCACCAGAAGCACTTCAGTTTTACAATGGTTTGCATTCCATTCTCATGGTTCCTGGGCTGGCAGGGGTGTGAGTTTTCTGTAGAAGCAGCAAATTCATCCTCAGTCAGTCGGGGAGGGAGAATGAGCAAAGTGCTGCTTTTGAGCCAAGTGAAGGGGCAGCAGTGACTGATTCTTGTCTTCTCTAGTTTCCGTTTGGAAGGATTGCTGCAACGCAAGGACTTACAGATGAAAATTAAGTGGGAGGTGGCTGTCTTCAGGTTTTTGGGATGGATGCGGAGTATTCTCCACCCTGATCAAAACGAGTTGACCTACAAATGCTCTGCCAGTAGCCTGACAAAATCCCAGTAGCCTACTTAGTAGCATGGGAATCAAGTAGTTCTTACAGTAACTCCTGATCCAAACACTATTGTCCTTCTTTTTAGGGACTTCTTCACCTGTCTTCATGGTGTTCTAGCAGAACTTGAAATTGAAAAACAAGACCTTAGTGTTTAATATGTGCAAGCAAATGGCTTAATTAAAATATTGCCTATTCCACAAAACTGATACTTCAGAACTTCCCTTTAGTTTTCATATACTTATGCCCAAGGAGTATTCCTCCAAATTTTCTAATAGCATCCATTTTGTGCTAGGGCATTTTAATACCTTGTCTCTGTAACTGTAACACTATATTATCATTTTTTGGCTTATCCCCCCATTAGTCAATTTATTGGCCTGGCACTTCAGAGAGAGTTGGCTTTTTGCATACTGTAATAGTTTCTTTGATTTGTTCTCTGCAGGATTCCAAGAGAGATCACAGTGATGAATATTCACCAAGCCATCTGCAATATTCCCTTTCTTGATTTCCTCTCAAACAAACATATGAGGATATTAAATGAGGAACAGTGAAATAACCTGAAGATGCTGTAGTAACAATGGATTGAAGAGTGAAATATTTAATGACAATTCCACTGTCTCTGTAGGACGCTATTATATACATTTTATAATGTTGGGCTACTAGATCATTACCTCCAATTAAAGATGCACCTTAATGCAACAAAATGATGCTCTGTTCCAAATCAAGTTGTTAGATTGCAGTGTTGTTTACTCAGTAAGTGATGAGCGAACTTTGTCAGTTTGCGTTCAGTTGCTAGCTGAAAAAGACTTGGCAGGAAAATAGGCCTCCTCCAGCTGATGACTGGATAGCTTGCTGAGGTGATGTATTTTTAAGATGGAAATCCACAGCTCTCTTTGAGGCAGTCCACAGACCAGCACAGATTTTGCTGTGAGCTGGGGGGGCCATTGGAGACCATTTTTCCAAAGTATCGCGAATACATGCAAAGCAATAGGTAGCTTTGGAAGTTGGTTTGTTTGGAGGCTGATGCTTGTGGTGAGCGACTTGTGCAGATATAGTTGAATGCCATGAACGTGGCTCCAGTTACACAGCAGGACCAACCATGCAGCTAACTGTATGGTAATAAATATTTCCTTCCTTTAGGAGAGACTGAGTGAGCACCTCAGACTCCCGGTGATGGTAGGTTGGGGGCATTGCCAAGGTGAATGAATAACATCAAATTTAAAGGACTAACTGAGCATGTGACCTATGTGAGGGGGAAAGTAAAGTGATTTGGATGCGTGGCTCATTTCACGGAGGATTGTGTCATGATTTCTGGGCGTTAATTGGCAAGATCCTTTGCTTCTCTAGCAAGTATTGACCTTGGCTGCTGGAAAATTTCCGATTACTGAGCTGGAGAGCAAGCCACTAGCTTTGTAATACTTGTTTAAATCTTTGGAGAACATTAGTCCATGATCAGCACAGATTGTGAGGAACTGACTGCAACAAAGCTTTGATTTAAACTCTGTATAGTAGAAAGGTACCCAGCAGGATTGGGGAAAACACAGGTACTTTGGACATGGCAGCATTTGATACCATGGCTGTGGGTAGAACCTTTACTTCTGGTCCCACCACTCACCTGCTTTAGGTATTGCTATGTTCTCCTCCTTGTGAATGCCACATCTGAAGGGCACACTGCAGCCTTGCAAATGTTTGTTGACATAAGAAGGTCTAACCGGCAATATAAAAATCTTCCTGGTATGTATTTGGCAATATTGTAAACATGCTGTCAATGTTCAAGGGCCCAAAATTTGACTATTACTTAACCAGGCTTTCAAAGTCCTTCTCTTTTTGAGGCAGTACCACATAATAGGTTGAATGAGGGCCTGGGAGCCGGGGACTCCTGAGTTCTGGTCCCATCTGGGTCACTCATTTGCTGCTTGGCCTGGAGGAAGTTGCATCACTGCTCAGTGCCCCAGTTTCCCCATATACAAAGTTGGGAATAAGGGCACCTATCTCACAGAGGAGGTGTTCTGAGGCCTAATTAATATTTGTGCTGCAATTTCAAAATGTAAAGCATTTTAGAAGTGCTAAATAAGCTTCTTTTGTTGGGGAATAGGGTGTATTTCAAAACTAATACTTGAGTGCTTTCTTCACTAGAAAATTAATAAACTTGATACCAGGAGCTCTGCAGTTAAACACAACTATGTGCATGCTCTACGGAGAATGATTCAGCTGAAAAAAGATGGTTTCAGGCTTTCAAGGAGCAGTTACAAACCAGAATAAAATTAAATTAGTTTTTAAACTGTAGACCCTTGACACTGTCCTCCTCAGGCCAGAATCGGCCATTGGTGCCCACCGCAAAGAGGACCTTCGTCTGCAGATAGCCCCATTGAAATCAACAGGACTGGAGTACAGTACTACTCAGTTTGCCCTTAACATTGAAAATGGGATTGATGAGAGGGAATTTGAGTCAGGCTCTGAGATGAAGTGCTTTGATGGCATTGTCATGGATGTTTTAAACACTCGGGCTCAGCTGTGGAATTCCTACTTGTGCTGGTGAGCACCTAGAAAGGGCAGTTGCATGAGAGAGCACTCGCTGGCTTGAGGAACAGCTGCACAATCTGGCCCTTGCTCTACAATAGTCTGAAGGACTCTTGCTGTGGGGACTCTTGCTAGAGCACGGTGGCTGGGCCAGTGCTGAGAGTGGAGAGGAATTGGTTTAATTTAGGAATATCAGGCCCTATCTTAGCTTCCCTGTTGGGGCCTGGCAGCCTCTTATCCTTTGTTTGATTTGCAGGCTGTAGGGAAGTCAAGCCTCCTACACCTTTTAGATACACTTGTACACAATTTGTAAGTTAGGCTCTGTAGTCCCATCCCAGGCTGCATAAAACCTTCTTCCCTATGTGGCAGTTAGTTGCCCTTTGGGGCAGCCAGTGCACTGGTATTCTGGAGCGCCACATGCACTTCCATCCCTTAGTACTAAATGATTCATTGGTTGCCTGGTTTTCAAAAGTGCTGAGCACCCAGCAGCTCCTAGAAATGTAGGATCCCATCTTTGGGCACCTGCCATTCAAAATCTTGCCCCAACTGCTTGAGCCGCATGATTTTCAGCATTTGAGTTCTAAAAAGTCCCCTAAACCAAGGCATCTATTCTGTAGTAGTTTGAGGAGCTACAATGATTGAGTCTCTTGATTCATTTCTAAGCAAGCCAGGTTAATATAGTTACCCCTAGGAGAATAGTCCAACGTGAAATTTGCTAAGAACAAGCTATCCATTCAAACCAAAAGCGGTTACCAATAATATTTGTTTAGTCATCCAAATGTAGGACATTTTTGCAAGAAGGTTTTTGAATTCCCAAGAGTGGTGGGAGAGACATTTCTTCATGAGAAAATAATCTGTTCCATCATAATTGAAGAGAAGAAAGTTATGTCACACAACAAGGGGGAGGCTGTAAAAATTGGTAAACCAAGTGAAAGAAATTGGAATATTTCAGAATATTCCTCTATATGCTCTGTGGCTTTTTAAAAAGTCTTAATGTCAGTCAAAGATTTCCTTACAAACATTGTCCATGTTTGAAATATTGAGTGTTAAATCCTCCACATTCTGTATTATAATGTAAAATTGTGTAATATGCATAAGTTTACAATAAATTCCTTTATTAGTTGTGATGACATTGTTTCTTTTTGCACACCTGTTTTATGTGACATGAAGTGCAATGGAGTATGCTGCAAAATGACAGTTTTTCTAAACTGTATTTGGGTGGCAGGTGAAAGTCAGACAAACCCCTTTGTGCCTGAAGCAAAACAGGAATTTTATCTTTTGTTGGCTCTGCAGAAAACCTGAAAGTGCTTAAACTTGGCCAAAGCAAAAGGTAGTTTTTGCCTTTGAGGTTTTTTTATGGTTTATTATGAAGGTTTCATTCTTTTGAAAGAGGGAGCCAGGAACTGAGCAAAAAAAGTTTAAGCTACCCTTGATGTGCCTATGCAAACAGCAGCAGACTTATTTGCCCTTAGAAAATGAGTGAAAGTTGACTGAGGCCTGGTCTACACTACGCGTTTATACCAAATTTAGCAGAGTTAAACCGATTTAACCCTGCACCTGTCCACACAACGAAATCCCTGTATATCGATATAAAGGTCTTAAACGATTTCTGTATTCCTCCCGACAAGGGAGTAGCGTGAAATCGGTATCTGCCAGATTATGTAGTGTGTCCGCAATTCGACAGTATTGCGGCTACGGGGATCCGCTACACAGTCCAACATTGTGACGCTCTGGACCAGCAATTGAGTTGGATTGCACTGGCCAGGTAGCAGGAACAGCCCACCAACTTTTGAATTTCATTTCCTGTTTGCCCTAGCGTGGAAGCTCGATCAGCACAGGTAACTATCAGTCTGAGAATCAAAAAGAGCTCAGCATGGGACCACATGAGAGGTGCTGGATCTGATCGCTATATGGGAGAGAATTCCGTGCTAAACAGGAACTCCGTTCCCAAAAGACAAATGAAAAACCATTTCGAAAACATTCCAAGGCCGTGAGGAGAGAGCCACAGCAGATCAGTACAGTGCTGTGTGAAAGTTTAAGGAAGCTCAGACAAGCCTACAGAAAACCAAAAGCCCACGAAGATCCGGCCAGGGCTGCAAATTGCCACCTTCTTACGCTGAGCTCTGCAATTCTAGGAGGGTCCGCCACCACTATCCACCCCTATCTGTGAATTCGAGGTGGGTAATCTTACCTGCCTGAGGGATTCTGCGGATGGGAAGAGAGAAAGAGGAACGAGCTGTGAGGACGAGCTTGCAGAGAGCACACAGCACTCCGTTCTCCCCAACAGCCAGGAGCTTTTTCTCAACCTGACAGAAGTACCCTCCCAAGCCACTAGCCCAGTCAATGAAGCCATGGAAGGGACCTCTGGTGAGGTGTACCTTTGTAAATATAAAATATGGTTTAAAAGCAAGCGTTTTTTAATGATTAATTTGCTCTGAGGACTTTGGATGCGTTTGCAGTCAGTAAAGTTACTGGAAAAGTCTGTTAACATGTCTGGGGATGGAGCAGAAATCCTCCAGGGACATCTCCATGAAGCTCTCCTGGAGGTACTGCAAAAGCCTTTGCAGAAGGTTTCTGGGCACGGTAGCCTTATTCCGTCCTCCATGGTAGGACTCTTGACCACGCCTTGCATGTGGCAAGTAATCTGGTATCATTGCATGACAAAGCCTAGCTGCGTATGGTCCCAGTGTTTGCTGGCATTCAAGCAACATCCGTTCTTTATCTCACTATGTTATCCTCAGGAGAGTGATATCGTTCATGGGAGCCTGGTTGAAATATGGGAATTTAATTAAGGGGACAGAGATGGTTGGGCTGTTCACCTGTGGCTTAAAAGAAATCCTTCCCTGCATTTTGCCAAGCAGGGGGAGGAGGCGGGGGGGGCAGGATTGGCGCTGAGCTTTCGCGTTTGGCTAGCTGGGATCTTCCCTGCTACCGGCCACGTGGTGGTGGGGAGGGTTGCTAGCAGCAATCTTCCATGATACCAGCCACACAGTCGGGGGAGGGGTAAAGCAATCATCCCAGAGAATTGGATGGGGGCGATTCTGGTGCTGCATGTTAACAGGAAAGAAGCAGCACTCAATGGTCTTTGCTTGCTATTTGGGAAAGGAGGGCGCTGGATATATGAAGGCTGCAGAAGTCGAAAGACCCTGGCTTACCATGGCTGCATGCAAGCCGAGATCTGATGCCCGGACCTGCATCTGTGATCTCTCAAAGCCACAGGCACTCAATATTAAGATGCAAAATACAACCTTGTAGTGAGAGCACATGTGCTATGTAAGGTGAATAGTGTTGTTTACCGTGAAAGAGTATAACCATTGTTCTGTATAATGTATCTTTTTTTTAATACTCCTCTCCCTTTTTTCCCCTCCCTCCTGCAGCTGCAAATTTTTCAAATCTCCCTCCTCCATCCCGAAGGCTATCTCAGATAAGGCGGCGGGAAAAAAAAGACGCAAGACAAAATGTTATCAGAAATCATGGAAGTGACCCGCAATGAAAGAGCTCATCCGAATGAGTGGAAGGACGTGGTATCAAAGTACAGGAAAGATGCCAGTGACCGTGAGGACAGGAGGGACGAACATGAGGAGAGGAGAGACACTCGAGATGAGAGATGGCTGGATGCAACTCTGGGGCTGCTGCGTGATCAAACAGACATGCTCTGGCATCTGATGGGGCTTCAGGGACGGCAGCAGGATCACAGCGTGCCTCTGCAGCCCCTGTATAACCTCCTTCCCCCCCTCACCATGTTCCTTAGCCGCCTCCACCCACCAGACAACTAAGACCATGTGTGGGGAGGCTCCGTGCACCCGCCCGTTCCACGCCAGTGGACAGCCCAACCAAAAGGTTGTCATTATTGTGAAATTTTTTTAGTGGCCTTTTCCTTCCCTCCTATCCTCCTCCCAAACCCCACCTGGGCTACCTTGTCAGTTCTCGCCCTCTTTTTATAATTACTTAATAAAGAATACATGATTTTTAAATGAGTGATTTTATTTCATTAGGAAGCAAGCCGTAATCAAAGGGTGAGGGTGGTGCTACGGGAATGAGTCAATCGCAGGGGTTCTCAAAGAAAACAAAACACAACAGTCACACCTTATCATGGCCCTTAGTCTGTGATTGAAACGGTTTTCAAAGCTCTGATGCACACTGCTTCCTGGATTGTACTCCTTCAATCAGTCCCTGGTGTCTGGCTCCACATAATCAGCGCCAGGTGATTTCCTCAGCCTCCCACCCGCCATAAAAGGTCTCCCCCTACTCTCAGACGATTGTGGAGCACCACTCTATCTATATCTCTATAACAATGCGATCTAAATTGGCTGAGGTCTGACGAATCACCCAGTAAGTGCGCCAGCACACCCTTAAACAGCCAAATGCACATTCTACCACCAATTCTGCCACTTGCTCAGCTGTAGTTAACATCTCCATGACCACTGATCCAGGCGCCTGGTATGCTTCATGATCCCCCAGGAAACTACAGCATTTCAACCATCCCCAACTGTTCAATTTCTGCCCTAGGGATAAGTAATGCCCTTGCTGCACCGCATTTAAACAGAGTCAGATAGGTTCCTGAAAGGTAGCGCATAACCCTCCGCCCATCCATGTGATGTGGTAAACCATCCTCTTTGGTGATCCACCAGTGCTGGCGCACTGGAAAAAATACCCCTTGCCGGTTAGACTGGGGCCCTGTGCTCCTGGTGCCAAGATAGGATATGTGTTCCATCTTCGACCCCCTCACAGTTGAGGAATCCACTTGACCTGCACATTTCCCAGAGTCACAAACCTTTCTTAGAGCAGATCTAATTTGATTGCTTTGGCTAACTTGCATTCACACAGCCCTCACATTCAAATTTGCCATTCCAAATTGATTCCCCGACCTGGGACGGTAGCTTGTTCTGGTGTTGCCAAGCTTCCAGAGGCTATCGCACTCGCTTCTCAACTGTGAGCTGCCTCTCATCTGTATTTCTGGGCATTTCAGCAGGGGAAATGCAAAGTCACAATCCATGAAAGTCCCTTTATCGCAATGCAAAAGTTTCACAGCCACTGGCGAATTGCTCCACACCCGCAACGCTTGCGGTTCCCCTCCATACTGCTTTGTTTCCGGCCCAAAATCGGCGTTTCATGGCTAGAACCTGACCCATTACCAGTGTAATCTCCAAGCGCAGACCCTCGTCTTTACTAGAATTCATGTGTCCATGTCCTCATCATCTGTTGCTGCGCTGCCGTAGCCACGCCTCCTTGGACTGGTTTTGCACTCCTGCAGCATTGACTGCAGGAGAAATGACGACGGGTACAACTGCCATGATTCTTGTCTGAGGCGAGCAGGTCCATGCTGCAGGGTATATGTCTGCACAGTCACCAGGAAAAAGGAGCTAAAACAGTTGTCTGCTACTTGCTATTGAGATGGGTGAGCTAACCCAGAACCACCCGCCAACCAATGTTTTTTGCTCCATAGCACTGATCTCAACCAGAATTCCCCAAGGGTGGGAGACTGCGATGAACCTATGGGATACTACCAAAAAAGTGCAACGCTTGTAAGATTCGACGCTAACCGTGTACATGGTACCGAATTTATGGTTAACTGCTTAGGTGACACATGCAATCAACTTTATACAATCTGTTTTAAAAAACCGGTTTCTGTAAAATCGGAATAATCCCACAGTCTAGACATATCCTAAGAAGGGAAGAAATCAAACTGGCTTTGAGCAGATTATTTATGAATTTTCTTGACAGGAATGGTAAAAATTGTCAATCATTACGTAGCTCAGAAGATGAGAGCCTTGTACTGTTTTTCAGAGTACTGAAGTCCTGATTCTCATTTACAGTAGAGTCTTTAGCGTGAATGAGAATCAGGCCCTGGAAGACTAACCAACAAATGGACAAAATTGTCCGGTTACCAATCTCTGTTATTAACACACTAGGAATATTTTCGCTAAAGCCTTCCCACATGCTGATTGACATATTTATAAACATATTTACAAGAAATAAACCCTCAGCTGTAGAAGATGGAAAATACATTCATGCAAAACACTTACCACATGTTTGTATTGATCATGCTTTTCTGATTTTCTATTATTACCATCCCTTCCAGCAAGGAGGATCTTTCCCAAACACCAGCCATCTGGCTGCAATTGTATGTGATAATCACAGTGCTGTGACAAGGGCCTGACATTGTAATGGAATCATTACACTGACTTCTAATTGATGCTTTACCCCAACCCCTTAAAGTGACTGTGGTGCTTGCAAAGGGTGCTAGATTGCTAGCCCTTGAGAAATAAGTACTTTGTTTTGATATAGAACACGTACAGCAAGGCACCAGCAGTGTACATATTCCAGTGTGCCTCCTTCCTGCTGTGGAAGGGTCACCTCCAAACATGGGCAATTCAGTTCCTCTGGACGTTCAGCCCTTGCCATCTGTGCTATGAAAGTAAACAAGACTCCTCTTAGATATTTGCACTAAAACCATGAACTGGACTGATCCCATGAACGTACCTCACGATAGTGCCTTATATGGAGAAAATATGAACTGTTAACCTAATATGCCCCATATCCTGTTGCCAGTCAAATGAGAAATTCTCATACAATACACAGGGGACGTAATTTAGCTATCAGGAAACCTTTTTACATCAAAGATCATTAAAATGTTACTCAACTTTTTAGGTGATCAGATCAAGTTACCAGAGTTCAATCAAACAACTGAACATGCAAGAAAGTCTATTCAGACATGCAGAAGTGCAAATGTTCCTGGCTTCCTGACTAGAACAGTGGAGACAGTGTTGCAAAATGGAAATACACCTCTCAACCTCCATACAGGTTGGGTGACAAGCCAGCAGAATGTGAAACACCTGTGCTTCATTGCACATCATGCTATAGGGCCTGGATTATAATAGGTCATAACTATAAAATCTGGGCTTTTTTAAGGGATATTATTGTATGACTCAAATAAACCACTCTTGCAATATGATTCACAGAGAGAAAAGACCATCACGGATTTTATAATCAAAGACTTTATAATCTGGATATTGTGGCATAATGTATAAAACTGGTAGAGCTGCCCTCTTTTGTCTTCTCCTCTGCATCACTCCTCTTACAAACAGCACTCTTTATCCTCTCCTGCTTTCCCCTGCTCCCACCTTGTCCCCCATGCCACTCTTTCCTTGCTCCTGCCCTAGTGTCTTCCCCCTCTCAAAGAGCCTCTGTCTCTTCTCCTGGCTTTCGTTGGTGGGCTTTCCCTAAGGTTGGAAGGACACCCCCTAGAGTCCCCCACTAGCTCTGCTGTTGATTATGCTTCAGGCTGTGAGCAGGTGGCAATTCACAGCAGCTCATTCTACAGGCACCAGTATGCATGGCAATTCTAAGCACCATGAGATGCGCTGCTCGGGGGGATGTCTCCCTCCACACCCACTCTTAGCCAGCACCTGCGAGAACATGGAACCTCAAATGGCTTCAAAGCAAAATGTACCATTCAGTGGGGTAGGGCTTAGGTGTAAAGCCCAAGAGCAATTAGCGACTGCGCACCTGGAAGAACCTTGCTGAGACAAACAGTACAGAAGCAGCCCTTCCCCCTACTAGTTCACCCTATGAAAGTTTTCCCTTTTATAGGAACTTTTTCCCAGCATGCTGTTCTGGGGCTGGCCCTTTAAATTGGGGAGAGACAAGTTGCTCTAGCCTTAAAGCAGCCATTTTGCAAGGGACTACTGCTGATTGCATTTCCCTTTCTTGTCTAGCTGGGAAGTGCCTGCTAAGTTTTCCTCTGCTTTTACTAAAGCTATGGGGCCCTCTCATACAGAGTACCTCTGTGGGCAGTTGCAGCAAGACTGTATTTTGGTGACCTTCAGCATGCTTCTGGGGCTCAATGGAAAGGCTTGCCCTTTCAAAGGTGCATTGTGAGCCTTGCCCAGCAGAATATCCAAGAGCTTGTTCCAGTGTAGGTGTGGCTTATGTAAGAGTTTGGTGGTGTTGGCTGCCATTATACAGTAATGATCACTGTAAAATTCCCATGTAGTAGTGTGCTCTCATGATGCAGGTGGGACCACAAGCTCTGTGAAGTAAAACTAAGCAGCTTTTTTTTCTTAGTGGGAATGTGATACTCTGTAGTTACTGTGGACAAGGTGCTGGCGGGAGTGTGCGTGTGTAGCTAGAGGGCTAGATCTACTATTATTTACATTCCCACAGTGCCTGGGAGCCACAGGCCAGGACCCAAATGAAACAAAAAGGCAGCCCTAAAGAACTGGCAGTCTGAGTGACAACAGCTGGATACAGACAGATCGACTGGGTAGTACAAAGAAAGAAGACAATATGGCCTAGCTAGACCAGACAGACATTGGGTGGGGGCAGAGTCGAACACACACGTAGAGGGAACGATGTGGTGGTGGCAAACTTTTAGCTCTGTGATTTTATTTATTTGCAGTGGGGGGAGGGGTGTTACTTAGTAGGGGACAGTGATTTCCCTAGACCCCTCCCCAGAGGGGGTGTACACCCCCCCTGAATTTCCCCAACACCCCCCCTAGTTTTGTGAGCTAGTTACATACCAATTTAGTGACTGTTTGGAAATCTGAATTTCAACTGAAACACTAATACACACTTTAAAAGCTTATACAGTGTATGATAAAATATATGTATCTGAAAAAGTATAATAGATTTGAAAAGTATGAACATAGACTAGCTTCCTTGCTTCCTTATACAGCTGTTGTTTTTTTTGATATCAGTGCATTCATGATGTTGGCCAACCTAATAATATCAAATGATGATTTGTAAGCAAAGTCTAAATGAGCTCTCCCTGACAGCTAGTGATGAGCTGGGGCTGCGGAGCCAGATTATATTTACATTCACACCTAATCTACCTAGCTATCCAGCAAACAGAGCTGTGTTGTCCAAGTGATAGATTTTGGCTGGGGTTGGGTTACAAACTACGTTGAATGTGGGGTCGGGTGCGGGGGATGAATGTTCTTATTTGTGTAAGTTAAAGGGCAGAGAACTTATAGCCCTTGTGATGATTTGAGGCATCAAGAGAGAGAGTGGGATCTGTCCCACTCCACTGTTTAAAGACAGAGCTGATTAGGCTCCATAGATACGTCTGTTTGTTCTGTAAGTGACCCACTGCAGCTGAAATCACTGACAATCAGGGTCTAAGTGCTAGTTACTGTTGTCGGGGACAACATTTCTGTGGAAAGACAAGCCAAGACTTCTCTAGCAGCAAAGGATTCCCCAATGAGAGCTCAGCTGAATGACTGAGAGCTGGTGGAACCTCAAGAAACAACTCGCATGGTCACAGGGGCAGATGGCCAGCAGAAAGGTGACTGCGCAGGGCATGTGCAACAAGAGCCGGTGGAGTGAACAGTGCCAAACGAACAGATGTGGCCAGGTGGACAGTGAGCAGCTGGAGGGAACAAAGCAAAAGGTGCCTTCACTGTCCCCACCTGGAAGATGTACTTCATGTGAAAGCACCTCTGAAACTGACTGAGGGTGTTGGCTTGCACTTGAAATTTCAAAGCGCTCCGCGGCAGCACTTTGAAGTGTGAGTGTTGTAGGTGCGCCAGCACTGGGAGAGCTCTCCCAGCGCCGCATGTAAACCACATCCTCTATGGTGTGTAGCGTGCAGTGACTGGGAGCCGCACTCCCAGCGCTGCAGCACTGATAGACATGAGGCTTTACAGTGACTGTTCTTTGCGGACGTCGGGGGTGTTTCTCACACCCCTGAGCAGATGAAGTTGCAGGCTGTAAAAGTGCCCAGTTTAGCCAACCCTCAGTCTCTCTTCCTCTGACAGGACAACACCACGATGAGTGGGCGTGCGGGGGGGAAAAGTTAAATAAACATTGTTTGTTTGGACTATATTAGTCACTTTGCTACCAGAATGCTAGAGTTTGTGACTTAGGATGGAAACTCATATAATATGTTTCTAGGTAAAGCCAAGATTTTTTAAAATGCATTATTGCCAAGGGTTGTTATCTCCATTCTAGTTGGCTGTTCTTAGAGGGTCATTAGTTGGGGAGTTTCTGTACTAACTTTTTATTATTATAATTAATTTTACATAGAGACGGGTCATACTGAGGTCAGACAATGGTCCATATTGCCCAGTACGCCTGTCTTACAACAAGTGGTCAAGGCCAGGTGCTTCAGAGGGAATGAACAGAACAGGTAATCATCAAGTGACCATCTCCTGGTGCCCTTTCCCAGCTTCTGGCAAAGGGCTAGGGACACTCAGAGCTGGTATTGCATCCCTTCCCATCCTATGGCTAATAGCCACAGATGGACCTGTTCTCCAGGGATTTATCTGTTCTTTTTATTAATCCTGTTATAGTTTGGGTCTTCACACATCCCCTGGCAAAGAGTTCCCTGGTTGACTTTATAGTTTGTTGAAAAAGACTCTTTTTTTTTTTTAAACCTCTGCCTATTAATTTAATTGAAGTGACTGCAGTTCTTGTGTTATGTGAAGGATTAAATAAAATTTCCTTATTCCTTTCTTCGCACCAGTCAAGATTTTGTATAGACCTCTATTAATCCATTAGTCATCTCTTTTCTAAGCTGAAAATTCCCAGTCATTTCATCTCTCCTCGTGTTTCATACCCCTGATTATTATAGTTGCTCATCCCTGTACCTTTTCCAATTCCAATATATATATTTTTAGGATGGGTGACAGATCTGCACACAGTATTCAAGGATGTGTGCATGTTACCATGATTTATATAGAGGCATATGTGATATTTTCTGTCTTATTATCTATCCCTTTCTAATGATTCCCAACATTGTTTGCTTTTTGATTGCTGCTGCACTTGAGTGGATGTTTTCAGAAACATATCCACAATAACTCCAAGATCTCTTTCATGAGTGTTAACAGCTAATTTAGACCCTATCATTTTGTATGTATAGTTGAGATTGCTTTCCAATGTGCATTGCTTTGCATTTATCAACATTGAATTTCAATTGCCATTTTGTTGCCCAGTCACCCAGTTTTGTGAGATCCCTTTGTAGCTCTTCGCAGTCTGCCTGGGACTTAACTATCTTGAATAGTTCTGCATCATCTGCAAATTTTGCCATCTCATTGTTTACCCATTTTTCCAAACGAATATGTTGAACAGTACTGGTCCCAATACTGACCCCTCAAGGATACCACTATTTATCTCTCTCCATTCTGAAAACTGATATTTTATTCCTACCCTTTGTTTCCCATCTTTCAATCAGTCACTGATCCATGACTGGACTGCCCTCTTATCCCATGATGGCTGACTTTTCAAAAGGCAATTTAAATTAAATACTTTTTAATTTTTTTTTTTTTTTTTAGAAATCTAGATCTGTTATGTGTTTTGGTGTAACCTGCATTATTCTTATGTTAAATTTGCATAATCCTAACAAAATATTTACCTTATTCGTTTTTTTTATTTATCTCATTGGTCCTGACACCCCCCCTGTAAATTCGAACACCGCCCCCCCCCATTTCAATTCCTGGGGAAACCACTGGTAGGGCATCTGCTAAAGGGGAAGGTAAAGGGGAGAGAGCGAGGGAGGAAGAACAGCTGAGGAATGGAGCTGAGGTAAAAAGGCAGGGAGAAAGGAGGGCTGAGCAATCAGCAAAGGACAGAGAACAGTGTAGCATGGCCAGAGATCCTGGCTCCCACTGCTTCTATTCCTACCAGCGGGAGTTTCTGGCTGGCTTCTCTCTCCTTCTCTCCCAAAAGCACATGGTGGGGGGCACTGCCTGGATCCTAGTGCCCTCAGAGTCAGGGGGCGTCTTCCTGGCCCAATTCTAGGTTCAGAGAGGTTCTGGCAGAGGGGTGGCCCTGGCTGGGCCCCCTTCTACTCTCTCCCTATCAGCAGGAGTCTCTGGCTGTCAAAGCTGTAGCTGAGGCTGCAAACCAATCTCAGGGATAATCCTGCAGTTCACACGTTATTTTCTGAAAAGCTCACCAGTAGATTTGAGGAAAATCCCATAAACTGCCACGAATTCTGCAGCTCAATGTTTTTCCTTTTTGAAAAGAATTGTTACCCACCACACCTAGTACACAAATGCTGTAGCCTTGAAACATGTAAATAGTTCTGCCAGCAGCCTTGTGTCAGTATCTAAGCTTGAGAAAAAATTGAGTGGCTGCTGATTGTTATGAATGATTGATTGAAAAGCAGCTGGGAATGCACAGGGAAGAATTGCACTGATCCTGAGATGCTATGCTAGGATTCACTGCTTGTGCGTATGCTCTCTCATTTGTGCGGGTGGTAGGGTTGTCAATTTTTTTGGAATAGATTCCTGGTGGTTTCATCACATGACAATCTTTAATTAAAGATTAATCTTTAATTCCTGGCATCTCTAGGCTAATCCTGGAGGGTTGGCAACGCTAGGGAGTGGAGGGGGTGGAACATTTGTCTATGTTTGATTTAAGCATGTGCACATCTTAGTGGCATTGAGCTCTCCTGCAGAAATAGCCCTAGGAGAGGACATGAGCGAAAAAAAGCCATGAGGATCTAGTCATGGACTTTCCCGTTTCATTGGGAGAGGGGAAGAGAAGCTGTTCAGGGTTCTTCTCCTAGTGGCATGAGCCACACACATGCCTCAGCCTCAAACTCTGCAGTGCTGAGTACTTCCTGACTAGGGATTCTGATGCCTCTCCTCTGCTCTCTGGTTGAATTCTCCCTTCCCCCTCCAGATCTCCTGCAGCTGTGCAGAGAGGATCAATATGGACCTTAAGATGGCTGACATGAATGTGGTGCCTCATAGCAAGTTGGTGGGACTTTCACCTCTCTCCTTTTTTAAAGAAACTTGATAGATAAGCTGTAAAGATTGCATAGTTAAAATAAGTCAAGAAATGCAGAAGTGCTGTTTCCTACTGCATGTGGACTTGGCCTTGCTGTACATATGCACTATTTTTAGAGCTGTGTTAAATAACTGCAATAAACTAGTATCCATGGCCAAGGCAGGCAGATTAACAGACATAGGGGATCTTAACATCTGCATTTTCTGACTTTGAACTCTGCATCTGCAATATTTGCATTAATAAAGCTAATTTTCAAGGTACTCAAAACTGGCAAAAAAAATTCAACTTATTACTATTCCCACAGTGTTTGAACTGCCAAGTATTCCAGTGCTCAGTCACCAGTAAATATTGTGAGGTATAAAATATCTAAAGCAACTGAATTACATGGGAACATGTTACCTGAATATAATTGAACTTGAATCTGAACTAACCAAGGTGCTTTAAAAAAATAAAAAAAATTTACAGTCATCTGGTCAATTTTTAGCTCAGTGCAGTTGCAAAAAGGGCAGAGAATTAAGTCTGAATATTGCTTACTAGAAATTATAACATGTCCTTAGTGCTAGTTCAGTGAGGATGCTCTTGGGCAGGGGCGGCTCTAGGAATTTTGCTGCCCCAAGCATGGCAGGCAGGCTGCCTTTCGCAGCCAAGCCACCGAGAGCAGCCTGCCTGCCGCCCTCGCGGAGCTGACCGAGTGCCCCCTGCGCCTTGCCGCCCCAAGCACGTGCTTGGTGTGCTGGGGCCTGGAGCCGCCCCTGCTCTTGGGTGACTTGTAAAGTGGTGATTTTGTTCCCACTGCCCATGTAAGTTGTGATGGCTTTTTTGTTTTCTTTTCCCCTTGAGGATTTCTGAGGGGTTCTGATGATGTGGTGCAGGATGTTTTTTTAATCATTCCCAGTCTGATAAACTGCAGCATCCAAAGACAATGATAAAATCGACTGAGTGACTCCACCTCTCTTAACCAGTCTAATACTCAGTGTCGTTGTTCTAGGCAGGCCACCCAGTTCTATTATTTTGGAATTCTCTCTTTGTTTTGAGTGATTTAGGAGACAGCCTAGTGTGACTGTCTTCTGGACCAGTGTCTAAGTACACAGCTACACAAAAATAGTTACAGATCTTTTTGTTGAAGGTCAATGTGCAATGCTATGTTTTACATCAAAATTAAGATTAGGAAAGGAACCAGTAGCCAAAATACATTTTATTAAATTAACTTTCAGTCCATTTGATAAAATACAAGCTTCATGAATTACCAGTTTGTTTACAACTGTTTTGTAGAAATATAGTAAATTAAGAAAAGAAACTGAGTAGGCAGTATGTGTTGGGTTTTTTGCTAATAGTAAAATCCAAGAGTGAAATTAACTGAACTGTTGAAACTGTTCAGTTTAAAAACTTTATAAACAGATTGATCAAGCAGACTATACATTTTTTTCCTTAGAAACATTTAACATGCAAAACACTTAGTGCAGTTTGGAATATTCCAATCAGTTTCCAAAAAAAAAAAATATGATTTTCTCCCACAAAAAAAACCCTAACAAATATATATATAAAATATCGATTTTTTTTCTGCAAGTACTGATGTTAAATACTGCAAATTCATCAGACAATAAGTCCTAACATAAAATCTGAAGAGCACAAGAAATTTCATCCCCCATCCCAAAGAAACACATATTAATGGGCATATTATCTTTACTCATGGTTGAGTCTCAGTGGCTGAATCTTACCAGTTTTAATGGAAGCGGCTCCCTTAAATCCCTATATAATGCCATGTACCTTCTAGATAAATTTCAAATATAGTCCACCAGCCCCCAGTTCAAGAATCCTCTTATGGAGATGATCAGCAATGTGAGTGTGTTTGTATAGCCCAAAGGATCATTAAACCAGCCTTTGACTTGAGCTGGGAAAAGATTAAGAGAAAATTTCTGTAACTTTGCATTTTATCAGTTACTCTCATTACAGATGAATGAATAACTGATTACTGTTCAAGTTTGAGGGTAACATTTCCTTTCATTCTAATAGACAAATTTCTAACACACAAACTATAACTTTTTTGTGTGTGATATTTTCAGAAGAAAATTAGGAAAAAAGTTGAATTAGAAATAGATTTATTATATTGCATAAACCCTTTAGATAAAAACTCTTAAGTTTGTCACAATCTAGATGAATGAGCACTAGGAAATGGTTTATTAAACCAGAATGAGTAAAAGTTAAATCCACATCAGTTATCTTTTAAAAAAGGTAATCTTTAGAATAATTAAATTTAAAATGGTCCATCTTTAAAAAAGAAGGTATGAATTACATTCTATTTTTTTTTAAAATAGAGTATCCATGTAACATTCATCTCTGGTTATTTTTAGCACTAGCATTACCAATATACAGGCAATAATTCAAGATTTCAAGGCAATATATTTTTCATCTTGCATAAGCAAATAGTTAACATTTAATAAAAGTCTAAGCATATCCTTTTATTAAAGAATCTTCAGATTCCATTATGCAAAATCTATGTACGCTATATACATACACCTTAAGCATGACCATTACAAATTACATCCATAAACATTTTAGTTTCTGGTCCACACAATCCACAGTAGTTATCTGAGCTGACCTAATAAGTTTACTGTCAGCCAAGAGCCAAGGTGAGGCATTGTTTTGTCAGGACTTTCTTGATTCTCTCTCATGCTATTGTTGTTTATTCTTCAGAAATTCTAACTCCACCTAAGGTGGCTTTCCAACTTTGAAATATTCAGCTTCAGCCATGAAGCCCCAGTGACTTTTTGTCTGATTTGTTTAAAGAGTAATTATCATGCCAAAAGACTTCTAAAAAACCACTGAAATCAATGCCAGCCACGAATGCTACACTGTTTGGTGTAGTATTCCAATGTATTAGTGAGATGCTTGCTTGTGTACTTCAAACTTTAAAAAAAAATAAAAATAAGTTCAAAAGTCAGCTTGGGTCATTCACCAGCTCTTTCACTGACCTACGGCAGACAGGTCTGTTAGATAGCACTGGCTTTAGTTTTAGTTATTTCCATTTGTGATTTTCCCCCCACAAATGCAGCTAAGTGTAGGGGCATTATCTGCAATACTGTCTTTGCTGCCCAAAGTCAATCTCCTAATGTGATACCAGCTGGCATAGTAATAAGCCTGGTTCTA
Organism: Chelonoidis abingdonii; assembly: GCF_003597395.2. Taxonomy (NCBI): domain Eukaryota; kingdom Metazoa; phylum Chordata; order Testudines; family Testudinidae; genus Chelonoidis; species Chelonoidis abingdonii. The sequence goes on along the minus strand of NC_133776.1, from coordinate 46,233,053 downwards.
CAAAAACTAGGTCATTCCTTGCAGTCTGTTTTGCCAGTTCCAAATCAAGTGCTTCGCGCTTTGTGTATTCACAGATATTATGTATATATCATTACTTACTGTAGCTGCTTTTGATATTGTCTCTTTGATCTTAATACCCTGCATGAAAGTTGGATAGCAGGACATTTTTACTAACAACCCACATTTAAGCTGCCTGGACGTGAACCGGATCCAAGTTCACACATTGAGGATACGAGAAGGAGCCTGGAAAACCGCAGAAGGGTTGGGGGAAAACTTGGTCTTCACTTCTGGAATCTAAAGGGGAAAATAATATGCATTAGCACCACTTCTGGGTACAGTAATCATGGGGGTTCTTGGCCCACAGGTCTCTGGTCTCCTCTCTACTGTAAAATAAAACATGTCGGAGGACTGTGTCATACAATAGGCCCCTGATACAGGTTGGTCTGGAACTGTAGATGGACTGAACCATTTTTATAGCACAGTTCCAGGGCACTGTAAAAAAATTGTTCAGTCAGAGCCACATTGCAAGACCAGAACAGTTTGGATGGGCTGCTTCGTTGTAACTGGGTCCTTCAACACAGTTAAAAGTTAAGGTGCCGGTAGGACTGGGGGTGCTGTCTACAATAGCAAGACAAGCATGTTTGAGTGATTCTTGCTGGCAGGTTGCTAATGGATTCCCAGCCAATGTGCACAGAGAGAACTGCTGACCCTTTCACAAAGCCTTGCTAACTTTTGTTTCACACAAACATAAAGGCAAATACACCACTAGACTAGTGATTGATTAAAGTAAGAGGCTGGAAGAGAGAGCTGCATGGTGCAAAGTCTGAACTGCTTGGAGAACACGAACAAGAAACCGCTCTAAAAATGTCTGAGCTCAGTGCTTTATGGAATAGCAACTGTACTGTATGTATTGCAACCTGGGCGCACACATGCAGCATTCAGGAAGAAAAGTTAACTATACTGAATATTCTGTATGCTCTTCAAGTAGGGACTGTGAGAGAGATGGCAGAGATGACTCCAGAGCAAAATTCCTATCGACTTCAATGTAGCCAGCATTTCACCCTAAGAGTAGCACTGTGGTGAACAGATGGTACCTACTGACGCAGAGTAGCTGAAGAGCCTGTCTCTTAGCATAATAAGAGACTAACTGAATTTAAATGGAATTGTCTTTACATGTGTCTCCTGCCCAGGGTTCAGACGATAGCTGCCCTCAAGCATAACTATGTAAATTTTGTTTGGTCCTAATTGCTCTAACAGAACTGCTGGAGGAGTGAGAAAGAGGAGCAGGGCCATAAGAACAGGACATGGAAAAAAGGAAATTAGCTATTGATCTGGTTTTTTTCACATTCTTCTGAGGATGAGTCTTAAATGCTGGCGAACAGAATAATACAATAAACAAAGTCACTATGGAGATCAACAGCTGGAAAACCCTAGCTAAATCCTACATACAGGTTATTGTAAAACAACCTGCGGAACTCATTGCTGGGAGATATTGTGAAGGTCAAAAGTATAACTGGGTTCAAAAAGGAGCGAGACAAGTTCATGGAGGATAGGGCCATCAATGATTTAGATGGGGTTGGTCCTGTTTTGAGCAGGAGATTGGACTAGATGAACTCCTGAGGTCTCTTCCAACCCTAATCTTCTGTGATTCTATAACTGTTAGCCAAGATGGTCAGGAATGCAACCCCATTCTCTGGGTGTCCTTAAGCCTCTCACTGCCAGAAGCTGAGACTGGATGATGGGATGAATCACTCGATAATTGCCCTGTTCTGTTAATTCTTTCTGAAGCATCTGGCACAAGCCACTAGACTAGATGTACCCGTTGGTTTGACCCCATATGGCTGTTCTTATGTTATTGAATCACACACATGTAACCCAGTTGGGGCTTGTGCAAAAGGAAAAGCCTGAATGGTTTTTAAAGGTCTTCTATGGCCGAGTAAACACGAGTGACTTCAAAATGGATCTTCACACTGTCTGATCTAGCTGTTTCCAAGCAGCATCTTCATGCCAACTTATTGCTTTGCTCACAGTAACGCTGTTTGCTTTGCTGGATACGAGAGAAAAGCCTCTGTACTCTGCTGTTCTGGGAGACAGGGTCATTCCTGGCTCAGACTGGAGGGTGTCAATATTTTGTGCCTTTGGTGGTTTCTCTCTATGCATATGTGTTTCAGATTTTATCTTTGCCTCAGATCAATAACTGAAGTTATTGATGCTGACTTCCCCTCTACCCGGGGGGTGCTTACCCCCCCCATCTCAGGCCCTGCCCTCACTCCTCCCCTTCCTCTAAGCCCCAACCCCGTCCCGCCTTTTCCCATCCCTGCTCCACCCTCGACCCCATCCCTGCTCTGCCCCTTCCCCCAAAGCCCCACCCCCACCCTGCCTCCACTTCTTTCCACCCCCTTTCCTAGTGCACCCCAGCCCCACTTCTCCCCCTTCCTCCCAGGGCCTCCTGCATGCTGTGGAACAGCTGATTGCAGGGGGCTCTGGGGAGAGGGAGTTGATCAGCGTGGCCACCGGCGGGCGAGAGGCACTGGGGGAGAGGGGAGTTGTCTGCCGGTGGGTACTAAGCATCCACTAATTTTTTTCCATGGTGCTCTAGCCCTGGAGCACTCACACAACTGGCGCCTATGACTGGAGTAAGTGCTGTTTTGAGTCTGTAATTGGTCTCTTCCACGACATCCATAGGTCATGTGGAAGCACTGGAAGTTCTTTTTTGTTTCACTGCAACATTTTAGTCAGTTCTGGGCTCTGTTTGAGTATTATAACCTATGCTTGCAGGCAGGGAGATTCTAACTGGTCTTTTCCCCACCTACAATCCTGCTGTCTCTGTCCATCTCTTTCCTCTTCTTTCACTAGGCTCAGAATTCTCCACTTCAGCAACTTATGCCCGTTTATCTTTGCATTCCATAAGAATGTCAAGTCTTGTAATAATGTCTAGTGGGGTTCACACAAGCTGTGGCCAAAGTTTAATATTCAAACACTCCATGAGTTTGAACTCTGGTTTATGAAAGACTCGAACAAAGCAAACTACTCTGATATTCATTTGGAGAGTTCTTTGTGGATTCCACAGCCACTTGTTTTCTCTCTTCTTTAATCTCTTTGAGTTCTACTGCTGCTACCACATCCCAGACATTGCTTCTCCCTTCCAAAAAAAATATTAGCTGTATTGAAACACTTTGTACTTTGCTGAGAACAGGACTGACGCTAACACAACTTTATTTGACATTTTAGGCTGAGATATTTTCAAGCCTGCTCAACTTCCCATTAAATGTTTTGGGAGTTAGTAAATTGTTTCAGCTTCAATCCAGTTCTCAGCAAAGCACCAGGTGGTCTAATTCAGCAAGAATCAGGATATGGAATCAGCTAATTAGTGGGAACTGGAAGTCCAGATCCTCCAGGTGGCTTTGAAAATCTTCACTTTCGTATTGTGCTCCGTTCTCTTCTCCTCCCTTGCTAAACTCTTGCTGGGGAAAATCAACAGTCTGTGGCGCTCAGCTGTAATGCTTTCTTCTCTTTTCCCCTCAGTCATTGATAGCACAGCCCCTTGTGATGACAGTGCTTCCTGTGGTACCATTTGCCTGCTATTCCGACAGATTCTGTAGTCCAGGCTCCTTGTACTCCCATGTCCAATTTGACCTAAATTCTGCTGAAATGCCTGTTCATTCTGCAGCACCCCAGTGCAACAGACTGGAGAGTCAGTGGCAGCTTCAAGTAAGTTTTTAAAGTGCTGGAGGCTGCTCTTGAATTAAATATGAAAATGAATAATGCAAGCAGTACTGTGTCCCTTGTGTGGACTTGATATTCAATTCAATTTTATGCTGTTCCTACATTTGTCATTTTCAACATCCTACAGAATTTTGTACTGCAAACATATAACTGCACTGCAGGGGTTGGACATTTAGGCGGCTCGGAAAGGGGACGGGGAAGGGAAAGGCAGCTTGCGATTACAAGATAAGCACATTAGCTGTATGTTTCTGTTAAAATAATCTGCAGTGAAATGGTTAAGTGTTGACATTTAAATTGCCCCCATTTGATTTCTAAGTTAACATCCCCTGGAGATTAATGGGACTGTCACCACCAGGGAGACCCCACTGCAGTTATTTAATTGGGTTCACAGCAGGAAGGCTTTCTTTGCAATGATTAGGGCTAGAAACATATTTATTTATTTACTTTTAATCAAAGCTGGAGAGCAATTCTGTGGCCAGGGCTGGATTCTGCAATGTTGCACCAGCCATTTCTTCACCTAGCTTCCCAAATAACCCTTCATCAAATGGCGGAAAGGGAGAGAGAGCCATACAGAGATCTGCTTGGGTCCACTTTGTGTTTAAGATGATCAGATGCCACCATGCCAGTGGACTCAGCAGAAGAGCAGACATAGTTACAAGCCCTGCAGCACTACTTGTTGGCACCCCTAGCACCTCTGCCAGGTTTAGATTTCTCTACATGCTGTTGCTATATGGCCAGTGTCTCAAGTTTATGGCCAATGCTGGTTGTATTTGAATGTGACAGCAATGGATGAAATATGGATCTGGGCCTCCTACAGAAATAAAACACAGAGCAGATTTTTGAAGTTTGAAATTTCTTTTTCCAAACTCCTTGGCTTTTAATTCTAGTTTTAGTTGTTGGGGCTTCTCTCAGCTCAAGGCTTGGTGGAGGGACGACTTTTGGTGAACAGGAAAAAAGTAACTTCATCTTCTCCCATTCGTGAGATGGGAGGGATTCCAGCCTTAAAATGTATCATTTTAATGTGTCTGCATCACTGGTCCCTCCCATTTTGCCGCTCCACAGAAACCAGAGGAAACCTTCCTATACCCCTCAGAGCAAAGGAAAGAGAGCGAAGTTGACCAAGTGGGTTTGGCTTGCAGCAGTGTTGAGGCTGTCTTGCCTGTTAGACCATGTCCACCTACTGTTCAAGGTCGATGGTGCAGTTTGTGGCCAGCTTTGCCACTACAGCATTGCAGAAGGCTGCAGAGTAGGGTATTGCTCACATGTAAGCCATTCTCAGTTGGTGGGATGCCGTTTGCCTTGCACATTTAAGGAGAGACTTAGGAAAAGTTCTGAACAGAGAGACTACACTGCGCAAGTACAGATGGTATTAAATTGACTGTATACAGTAACACAATACTACAGACCAAGAACATGTCTGAGTCGAGATTACTGTGGCAACCATAATTTTGAACTTCCTGACTCCTATGTAGTTTAAAATCTTGTCCTTAGCATTGAATTAAAAGTTATGAAGACCCTTTTCCAGATCTCTCTGAAAACAAGAGGTGACTAGGGTGACCAGATGTCCCGATTTTGGGGTATTTTTCTTGTATACGCTCCTATTCCCACCCCCACCCCCGCAAGATTTTTCACATTTGCTGTCTGGTCACCGTAGAGGTGACTGATGTGCAATGAGGGAAGAGCATTTGCTCAAGTCATGGCTTGGTTTCTAACTACAATGCATTGGTAATATGTAAGGAGTATGGAATTTTCTTTGGGGTCTCTTCAAAAGGCCTCCAGAGTTTGTAAAAAAGTATAATTACCTTAAAATCTGCCCTGTAGCTAGTCTCTTGCACAAAATGATCTTCTGGAATAATGAAGCCTTGCTTTGTCTTTATGGGCTTTGACGGTTTGGCTCCAGTCCATGGACGATACTCCTGCCTGAAACGAGTTGGTAAAAACAGAAGGACCCAGAATATAGAATTAATGCAGTGTACAGACAGCAGGCACCTCTGCTCAGTGTGAGAGCAAATAAATACAAAAGGCAAGTTTGGGAACTGCTTTTTTATAATTAGGGTGATCAGATGTCTCAAAATTAGGGGCTTTATCTTATATAAGACTCCCCTCTGTCCTGATTTTTCACACTTGCTATCTGGTCACCCTACTTACAATTTTCAACACAGTTAAATCAAACCAAATCTGCTAAGTCCATTTGTACTCCAACATCTAATAAAAGTAGACTCTTAAACCAGCTCTGCATGCCGTATTCCTTAGAAAGCTGGTGCACAACGAAGGGTATAGACAGTCTAGATGGACTAGCTCTGACTGCACTGGTTTTATCCTGCACCTACTTGCTGGAGCTTTCATGCTCCCTTTTAGAGCTGCTTGCTGATTTCCTCCTGGACAAAAAGTTGTGTTTCATGCCTTGAGCATCTTGATGCTAGATATCAGCCCCATGGCGTTTCACTTGCTTTCAGTGAATGATTTTCTTAATGTTTCTTTCTGGTTTTACTCCTCTTGGCTGCCATCAGTCACATCTGCCAGTGTGCAGTGTTCTACCTATTCATGTGTCAGAGCTGCACCTCCTCTTTGCCCCATTATGGACTATCTGACGCTTCAGCTGATATTTTCATGTGGCTGAGAGGCTGGAAAGCTCAGCTCCTTAAGACTGAAGGAGAGGAAGGAAGAGATTGTGTGAGCCTGGAGTACGGCTGTGTTTGGTAAGATGGGTGCAGAGTCTTCTCTACCTTGCTTGCAGTGATCAACCATGTTCAAAAGTGGCTATCAGTGTCTGGCTTATCCAGTAACTTGGCCCTCCATCGTGGTCCTCTGCACCTTTGTCACAGGGTTAATTAGTGCTCTCAGTTAGGCCATTCTGGAGGCTGCAGAAGTAGACAAATGTGTCTGCTTGTTGGGGATAGGATTAAGGGAGTCTGCTGTGTGTCCCCTGCTGTAATAATGGGAGATCACTGGCCTGTCCCAATTGTGCGTCTAACTGTGGAAAGGCAGCTAAAGGCTTATAGGTGATTGGAACACTACACAACAGTGAACAGTGATGGGAAAAGGTACGAACACGGACACAGACTGAATTAGCCCAAACAAAAAGGGCCACTGATATAACTCATGGACTGTGCTGAGGCTGTGCCTGGTAAACAAAGGAGTGGGAAACTGGAAATCAGAGGACCAAAAATTGGTGGGTCATAAATTAAGCCTGATTGGTGAATAAAATAATGTGAAGATGGACTATTCTGCTCCTCACCCCTTGCCTTGTGTGCCCTGTGTATCCTCATCAATACATTGCCAAAGTTTGGCATGGATTTTCTAGTGGTTTTTGCCATGATATTAAGCAGGCCAAGATGTCTGAACTCAAAACCCTGAGCCTTGCTGAACTATTTAAAGTTGTACAATGACATGGTCATGGACTCCCTGGGCCCATTTATTCTATCAAAATCAATACAACAGTCATAAGCAAAAACTACGCTAACTGCTACAGCCGCAAAGGCTTGGAGAATAGATTGTGTTTTAGCAGGTAGCCTAGGTTTGATTACAACCAGCCAACTCTTTTTTTCAACATGACTGCCCTTTTGATATTAGTTGGGAAGTGCTGTTTAAAATACTGGTAGCTAAAATGTGTTTCTAAAGCTCTGTCTAGATTAGGATTTAAAGGTGTGTTTTTAGAATGTATAGATTTATCTTGCTCAGCTAAGCATATTATTAAAATATTCACTGCCTGGTCTACACTAGACTTTTAAATCTAGACACAGCCTTAAAACACTGCATGTTTTCCTGGTCTCAGCATGCTATAAAGTCCTAGGGCCCAAGGTACTTCAGTGCTTTGCTATCCTACATTTCATTGCCTGGCGGTTATTCAGATGAGGTAACTCTGCAATGAGTTCTTAAGTTTGTTCAGGACCAGCGGTGGGTCTCGTTCAATAGAGGATCCTGAAGTACACAACTCCCTCCCAGGGAAGGGATACCTAAGTCTGTGGAATCTCTGTTTCCAAGCCTGTGCTTGAGTGTCCACACCGTCTTGTAAACTTAGGCTTCCAATTGCTGGACCCATGTCTCACAGCCATGCTAATGCATCCATGCTGCAATACACAGACCTTCTGACTTGGGTCAGGCTTGAGCTGTGTACAGACTCAAGCTCTGACCAACCCCCCCAGTAAGGTCCTAGGACTGGGGTCCTGAGTGCATGCTGACCTGAGTCACACTGATTTGTGTGTGGATGGAACTGGTGCTTGGGGTCAAACTTGAGTCAGAGCCCGAGTTTAGTGTGCACTGCATATGTCATCTATTTTAACTGGTCTGGTCTTGATGACTGGATTTTGGGCTTTTGCCTTCTTTTAGCACCTATTACTCACTCCACCCCTTTTCCATAGCCCTAGCACCAGTTACCTAACAGAATTGCCCTGGTGGCAGATATTTTGATGATACCTAGCTGTGTGTTTGGGCTGGCCTGTTCTCCTGTTAGGGTATGTCTACACTACCTGCTGGATCGGCGGGCAGCGATCGATCCAGCGGGGGTCAATTTATCACATCTAGACTAGACTAGATAAATTGATCCCCGAGCGCTCTCCCATTGACTCCTGTACTCCACCACTGCGAGAGGCACAGGTAGAGTCGATGGGGGAGCGGCAGCAGTTGAAGACACCATGGTAAGTCGATCTAAGTTCTTCGACTTCAGCTACGTTATTCACGTAGCTGAAGTTGCATAACTTAGATCGATTTCCACTCCCCTCCCCCAGTGTAGACCAGGCCTTAGACAGTTGCTGGTCTGTATTTGGTGCTTTGTTACCTCTGGAGAGGTCCCCTATAGAAGGCTTAAATATGTATTGTAAACAAAAGCTATTAGCCAAGAACAGCCAAAACAAAACAGAACTTTCCCTAGGGAATCTCAAACAGTTGTGAATGGCTAGCTGAATTCAAGCTCTGTACAGCTTTGCAGCCAGAGGGGAGAACATAGGACATACTGGGCAAAGTACCAACGGGCTCTTACTTAACCATTAATTATGTCACAATAGTTTTCAAGTACTTGAACCTGTTGTCTCACATAAGGCTGACTTGCCTTAAGGATACAGATTGCAATTGATTCTTAACCTATCTATCCTAATGATGGCCCTATGCCATTACACCATAGAAGAGAAAAGGGGCTCAGTGTATTCCCAGCTTTGAATAGGTATCTGAGACTCCTCTTTCCAGGATCGAGTTAGTTTCATTACTTTATAATAAATCATCTGCTGATTTGGCATCTCTGAAGAAGTATGGCTTTGCATCATGATATCCTCAGTTTGGCTGGAAACCAAATAACTTGCTGCTCAGTCTGTACACCTGAGCCAATGACCAGGGAGCAAAAAATGTGATGGTGTCTGGGCAACATTCTGTTTTCATCCATGAAATCAGAAAGGTGAGCAAAAATAGAATAACTATCCTATGTCTGGTGCTTTTCTATTGCTCAGACACTTAACGGATTCCAGAGGGGTTTTCCTCTGTAATTAGAACCAGGATTTTCAGATTTTTCCTTTGCTCACATTGATGGGAAAGGTCTTCATGAGAGCTGGGTGAATCGCTCGTACAGGTCCCACTGGCTTTAAGATGGTCCAGTCCCAAACAGTGGTTGATACAAAAATTCCCTCCCTCCTTTCCTTCCTGGCTGCCTTTTAAAGTAAATTCTGTCTTACTTTCAGCTTCCAGGACACACATTTGTTACTAGTTGTGCAGCCTAGTGGTAAACATGATGAGAAACAAACGTCTCTGTGTTAGCAATCACTGCCCTGTCAGTCAACGCAGGTTAAAACACAACTAAACATTCACTCTGATTAGAAGAACTGCGAGACTAAGTACAAATATTGTTTCTATCTTTTCTCAGTTTATGTACTTTGTGCAATTGATAAAGCTATGTGTGGGGTTGTTTTTCCTGTAGTTGTACTTATGGGTTTTCCCCAGAGGAACAGGAAAAAGAAATACAGTTGTAAAAACAGGCAAATGTGGATGTAAAAAGACACCAATTAGCAGGGTGGTTTGGGTGAGCAGGTGTTGTACCTTTGTAATTTATTTTTTGCATTAGGTTAGATTTCAAGATGTCAGTGTCCTGTTTGAAACCAAGCTGAGTGCAATGCTTTAACAGCCCACCTACTGACAGGCCCAGCTGCATGAAATGCATGTGATCAGTGTGTTTCAGTGACTGGAAATGTTCCACTGCAGTATATAAAAGAACAAGGCAAGTGCTAGGAAAGCACCATGTCTGGAAAATAAAACAATAATTTTGCCTGATGCAGGGCTGGCTCCAGCGAAGGAAGCAGGTGCCTGGGGTGGCCAATAGAAAAGGGCGGCACTCCATACGTTACTGGGGCGGCACATCCCACTCTGCGGCAGCAATTCGGCGGGAGGTCCTTCGATCCCTCTCTTCTTCTTCTTCTTCGGCAGCAACTCAATTGCTCCACTTCTAGTCCTCGGCTGCACTTCGGCAGCAGGTCAGTCGCTCTGCTTTCGGCAGTAGCTCAATCAGCTTTTTCTTTTTTATTTCTTTTTTTTTTTTTTGGCCGCTTGGAGTGGCAAAAAAGTTGGAGCCGGCCCTGGCCTGATGATGATCGTGGAACAAATAGCAGGAGAATTGCTGAGGAGTTTTCATTTACTCCTGCTCTTTAAATCTGAATCTTTTGCTTCAATGCTAAGAAAATAACAGTTAATTCACACTGCTTGCCTGTCTGCTCTTCCCCATCCATGTGTCTCCACTATGCAGCCACCTGTTATACCAGCCAGCTAAACAGGAAATAGAAGCTTGTGTGGTGACAATGATAAACTGGTTCCCCTGTACTGCAAAATAATTGGTTTCACTGTACCGCAAAAGAGCAGCTCATGTCTAGGCTTAGAAAGATTAGATTTTATTGGTAAAAATGTCATTAAATGTAGATTTCACTGTTGTCATGGTATAACCCCCACTCTGAACCTTAGAGTCCAAAAGATGGGGTACCAGCATGAATTCCTCTAAGCTTAATTACCAGCTTAGATCTTGTAGTGCTGCACCAACCAGGACTTGGAGTGCCTGGTACTCTGGTCCACCCAAAACTTCCCTGGGGACCCCAGAACCCAAACCCTTGAGTCTCAAACACAAAGAGAAATAAACCATTCCTCCTCCCTCCTTTCTTCCTCCCAGATCTCCCCTCCCTGGGTACACTAGGAGATCACTGTGATTCAAACTCCTTGAATCTTAAAACAGAGAGGAATGTCACCTTCCCCCTCTTCTTTTTTCTCCTCACAAGAGGCAATACAGATTCAAGCTCCGTGAATCTAAAACACAGAGGAATTCCACTTCCTCCCTCCCTTCCCTCCTTTCTCCCACCAATTCCCTGGTGAGTACAGACATTTCCCTTGAGCCTTAACAAGGAGAAATCAATCAGGTCTTAAAAAAGAAAGCTTTTAATAAAGGAAAGAAAAAGTACAAGTTGTCTCTGTAATCAAGATGGTAAATGTTACAGGGTCTTTCAGCTTATAGACACTAGAGAGGATACTCCCCCAGCCTACATACAAATTAAAATCCTTCCAGCAAAATACACATTTGCAAATAAAGAAAAACAATCAAAAAGACTAAACCGCCTTTCTACTTGTACTACTACTTGAACAGAAATTAGAGAGCCTGTAGGTACGTCTGGTCACTCTCAGAACCCAGAGAGAACAACAGACAAAGAAAAACACACAAAACAAAGACTTCCCTCCACCGAGATTTGAAAGTATTTTGTCTCCTGATTGGTCCTCTTGTCAGGTGTTCCAGGTTCACTGTTTGTTAACCCTTTACAGGTGAAAGAGACATTAACCCTTAACTATCTGTTTATGACAACTGTATACACACAAACCAATGAAAAAATATTTCCATAGATGATGATAAAAATTTACAGAATGGCAAAGTGAAAAAATGCTGCTTGAGAACTTATTAGCATTTCATTTGAGGGTATTTACCTTGTCTATTTTGATATGTGATGTTGATAATTTATATTTTAATGGTTATAAAGCTTTAACTTTTAGATTCAACATCTACTCTTATTAAATATTTGTCTGACACCCACATAATTTGCCACAGCTGTTAACATTTAAATCAGATAAAACTCAGAAAAAAATTCTTAAAACCCATAATGTCACAAAATTGTTAAAACATTAAAAATAAAAAATGCTTAAAACCCCCCATAGATATTATCCATCAAAACTATAACAAATAAAAATCAAATTCTGCCAAGCCTATTCTTGTCTCATTGGTACATCTAATTATCTGAGCTCTCAGGCGGTAGAACTACCTGATCTAGCATGAATGATTGCAAAGCCAGACCAGGGTTTCCTCAAGCAAAGTTCAACTAACACACTCAAGAGAGCAGAAATCAACTGGCTAAGCCACTGCAATGTGACAGTTGACATACACTCTTTGCAGCCTCTAGTCTGTTAGGTTTTTTTGTTTTTTTTTTTCCCCTAAGTTAAACTGGAAACACTGACATCCTGTTAGGTGATCTCTTGTGATCCGTAGGGATATTATTAATAGTCATGTAGTGCCTGGGACCCAACTCAGATCCAGGACCTATTGTGCTAGGCACTGCACCATCACAGACTAGTAGACGGTCCCTGTCCCAAGAGTTTATAATTCAAATAGACACACCACACAAAGGGTAGGGGAATGGGTATAACATACAGTGCATGGTCAGCTCCCAGGATCAGGCTGCCTCCTTGCTAGCTAGGATTAGAGCTGGCTGGAAAAAAGAGAGGACATTTTGCAAACACTTTTTGAAGCACCTTTCCCTTTCCTTTTTTTAAATACATTTGAAAATTGTTGACCTGCTTTAGTTAGGCTCTACAAGGAGGATGGCCATTAAACGGTTAGTTGGCCATCTGCTTTTGAAAGGAGGTAGTGAGAGCAGTCCCTGTATTGTGTGCGCTCTCCAAGTTCGGCTGATTCTGTGTTGTCACTTCACTCTTTTGTGTTTAACCCACCAGCATACACTCAGAGTCCCTGACAGTGGGCCATGGCAAACAAGCCATTCACAAATACCAAAATAATGGTTGCACTATCTAATTTTGCTGGATGCAGCATTCTGCACAAAGTGCAGCTCATCATCTATAGACTCCGAAATGTATTTTCTAATAAAGTGTCAACCTTTCTGGAGCTACTACCAGCCAGACCTGCAAAGTAAACACTGGTGATAGCAATAATGGGGGAGTCAGGAAGCAGTGTCAGAGATAGTAACTTAAGCACAGATCCTCCTTTATGTGCCCAACTTCCATTTGTTTCAATGGGAATTAGGCATCTAAACACCTCTGAGGCGCTGGGCCTTAGAATCACAGCAGCTTTAATATCAGTAGTTTTACTCTCTGTTGTTTTGGAGTAAGGGTGAGGTAGTCACAGCTCTATAAATGGAAATGACCCAAAACCATATTTGTAGGCATTGCTAAAAACTTGCATTTAGGGCTAGAAAACTGGCTCTTGAGTTGATGGAAGGATTTAAAATAATTGGATTCACCTGTAAAATGTAAGACAGCCTCCCTGCCATTCCTTGACAGCTGAATTGCTGTCAGGAAGTGAAATCAAGGGTTGTTCCACAAAGGAGTTTCAGGAGACCAGTCTGGTGTTTTTCCAAATGATTATCCAACAGGAGTTCTGGACAGATTGTAGCTCTGTCACAATTATCCCGCTCTTCATCCTTTAATTTGGTTAGCACACATTGTGGGAAGGGAATCTGCAAGACTCATCTAGTACTGTCATGATGTGTTAGGACAGGGGTTCTCAAACTGGGGCTTGGGGACCTCAGGGGGGGGTCACAAAGTTATTACATGGGGAGTCATGAGCTGTCAACCTCCACCCGAAATCCCGCTTTGCCTCCAGCATTTATAATAGTGTTAAATATATTTAAACAGTATTTTTAATTTATGGGGGGAGGGGGGTCACAGTCAGAGGCTTGCTATGTGAAAGGGGTTACCAGTAAAAAAATTTGAGAGCCACTGTGTTAGGACATGAGTTACCTGTGGAGGGAAGCCCTGAATGCACTTTGAAGAGGTGAAAGGCCCTCTATGGACTAAGGCCTACAACCAGGGAGGAAACCTCAAATAGGATTCTTCTGTTCTGGGACAGACAGACCTCACTCTAGTGACTGAAAGGGCAATAAGATGGGCTAGCGGAGAGGGATCTGGAGTATAAAATGTATACAGAAACTGTCGTAGTTACATAAGGCTTGGTGTGAATTCCAATTTTAAGTCTGATTAGAAATGGTTAGTGCGTACCACTGCCACCTACTGGATAGAACAACCACAGCTTGAGTCATAGGACTCTTATGGTGCTAACACCTAGTAGCCCTTCTATAGTCCGTGTGAGAGGGGTGGTTGCTTTTGGAAAAAGGGATTTGAGTTTTCCCCCTATTACTGTCATGAAGTTCTGATAGGGGGTGGGACATGGGGTGATATATAGTACAGTGATGAGTGAAATCATCTCTGCATTGGTATTTCAATATTTGGCTTAGATTAGGCCCTCTTACTTATCTGGTCCAAACCCTTCCATAGCCAGTAGAACAGTATATGCTGTCAGATTGGCCCGATGTGTAGGCAAGATTACCCATTAATGATGCTAGGAAGCAGGCTGTCTGTAGCCCACAAAGAAGTGGTATTATTAGTAGCTAGTTTCACTGTGTCCTGGGCAGTTTCGGAAGTCAGCTGTCACCAAGGCTAAGCTGTCACCTTTCTCACCTGGCAAATCTCATTTGACTTAACCTGGCCTGCTAGCACAAGGAGTAGCAGGATTCAGCCAGGGCATAATTTGAACAGGGATTTGGAGCTGTGTCATACTGGAAATTCAGTGCTGTGTGTTGGACTTGGAATGATTTGAGAATGGGGTAAGGAAGAGATGACCGTTATGAAGTCAAATGAAAACTCAATAACCCCCACATTTAGGGATTTCCCAGGATGAGAACTTGCCAACTTCTATACCTGCTGCATAGTTTATGATCCCTTCTTGTCTTTGTGAGCGGTGTATTTAGTGGCCACACAACAGAATTTTTAACACTAGCTGACACAGCAAAGTCACCCTGGGAAGTGGCTGCATACCAGTGCACTTTTAGTAAACAGTCTGCAAGATTTCACCATATGCTTTTGAAATAATAAACAGGCTTTAGCTGTGACATACATAGGAAAGTTCTACCATTTGCTCAAAATGTAGGGCATCATGGAATTTCTTTATCAGGTATAATAATCCACTGAAATATTATGTTAGATATTCATAATTACACATCTGCTTTTAGACACAGTGCCAATATCTGTATTTTAATCCTCTAATGTATGTTCTGCCTGAAGGTTTACAAACTGATGCTGTGAAAACTATATGTAAAGACTATTTTTGTTTTCACTCTTTTTGGGAGCAGAGCATTTTTAATATTACTGCTGGTTTAAAAAAATACAAAACATTGAAATATTTTATGCATGGATTCTATTATTGTGATGTTGGGGTTGTCTTTTTTTAACTTTGCTTTTCTGTAGCATCTGAAGCATAGATTTGACACGTTACATTCCTATCACACCATTCACAGTTTACGTTTGTTTTCAGTAGTATGCCAGGTACGCTGTTCTTGTTTCACTGGTTACTTGGCATGAATAATTTACCGGTGTCATTCACAAATGTCTCATTAAAATTAGCATTGCTCAACTAAGGAATAAAAAGAAAAGATCACACCAGATGGGAGAATGTGACACTCAAATAGTTGCAATATGTCTGTTCTCTTCTGCATAGGATCTTACACTGCCTCATCAATGTAATATCTGAGCGTCTTCCAGCAGAGCACTAAGTGACATGATTAGAATCTGTCACCTGTGGTTCATTCTCTCTCATCTTCTCCACAGAGGAAGAATTGTATAGGGGGTTGTTTTGGTAGAGTTTGTTTTTTAAATGTACATGCTGGTCTTTGTTTATATTAGCAACAGCAGGTTAAAGAAGTGTGCCTTGCACTTGGAATGGAAGATGGCGAGGTCTGTGATGGTCCTTCATGTCTGGTGGCGGGACTTAATTCCACAGTCTCAGACTGGTCCCCGAGAGAGTTCTGTCTTCTGCTTAGAGAAGCTTTGCCTTATGGTATAAATAGGAAATTCCAGGGTGCCTGAGCAGCACAGCTGCGACCATGGTCTTCACTCTGGAGTTTAGGTGATTTTTGTAATATGCTGGCTTCAGGTCACTGAGCATCTTGAAGATAAGGACCAAGATCTTCCACTCTGTGGGGAGTCAGTGTAGAGAGCAGAGGATGAGACTGATGTGCTGGCAGTAGCCTGTGTTGCTTAGGAGACATGCTGCAACATTCTGTACTAGTTGGCATTTCCTAAAGGCTGATAGTTTCACATCCAGGTACACTGCATTGCTACAGTATAGACAGGAGGCGGACAAAGGCATGTATAACTGAGGTCAGGCTGCTGTCTGTCAGGATTGGACGCAGTCTCCTAGCCCATTGGTGATGATAGAAAGTGCTACTCCTTGATGCTGCCCCTTGAAATCCAGGAGCACTCCTAAACTAATGACTTGCTAACATGCTCTTCTATCAAGGCTAATTCAAATACCTATAAAATTCAAAGAGACTTGCCAAAATCTCTATTAATTACACTCACAAAAAACCTATGTTAAAAGAATATTATTAAGATTGCAAAGTTGAACACTCAAAAGTTTGAGTGGGATTGTATGACAAAGTTGCTTGTGATGGTGGGGTAGGAGAAGCCTAGGGCTCACTTCTGGTTTATGTCTTATATTCCTAAAAGCTCATGCTTCAGGGTTTTAATTGGCCACCTGCAGGGGTCTAGGGTGACCAGACAGCAAATGTGAAAAACTGGGACAGGTGGTGGGGGATAATAGGAGCTTATATAAGAAAAAGCCCCAAATATCAGAACTGTCCCTATAAAATCGGGACATGTGGTCATCCTACCAAGGTCAGAAAGGGATGCCCCTCCCACCACACACTATATACCCAGGAAGTGGTTTTTAAATCTTCTTCCTCTGAAGCATCAGGCTGGTCATGGGACATTGGGTGGAGTGGGCCAGTACTCTAAAGTGGCACCAGCCATTCTCTCTCTCAGCTGCTTGATTGGCTGGTTCTTGTTCACATAGTCAGGATCTAACTGATCGTCCTATGTGCGGTTGACCAGGAATATTTCCCTAGGTCAGATTGGCAGTGACCTTAGGGTTTTTTTGCCTTCTTCTGCAGCATGGAGTGCAGGTCATTTGCCAGGATTATCTGGCTATAGCTCACTTAATCACTTCCCTGCCTTCGTGGGAGAGTCAGGCACTTATATACCTCGGAACCTCCTGTTCTCTCCCTGGGACACATAACAGTCTAGTCTCCTGTGGGCTGTAACATGGGTCTAATTTTGGCTGTTGGGTTTAATGTGCAGCTGCTGGGTGATCTGGGTTGCTTGTGATATACAGGAGCCTGGGGTAGTCAACAGGCAGACCGAGGGCCAAATCTGGCCTGCCAGGTGCTTTTGAATGGATCCTGAAATCTTTTTCTTTATTCATTATTATTGTTTTTTATTATTTTCTCTGGAGTCTGGACCTTGACTGTACTCTGACCAAGAAATATGGACCTTGACGAAAAATAATTGACTATGCCTGGACTAGACTTACATAAATCCCAGGACCCTGCCTCATTCAGTGCACAGGATGGGTGGTGCTCCCTTAATGAACAGCTATTCAGTATTTTGTTTTTGGCTCATTGTTCAATGTGTGGCTCCAGACCTTATTTATTGCACACTATTCAAACCCTGCTCTGATGACTCAAGTATTAATTCCCTCGTGGACTTTTCTATGGCACTCATCACTACTGTAACATCACAAACATTAATTAATTTATTTTCATAAAACCCCTGTGAGGTGAGGGGGGATTATACCCATTTTACAGATGGTGAACTGAGGCACAGAGAGATTAAAAGTGTCCACTAATTTTGAGTGCCCAATCTGTGACATCTAGGATGGGATTTTTCAGAGTATTATATAGCCCTTTGCATGTTCAAAGCAGAGCTCCCATTTATTTCAGTTGCATCTCTTGAGTGCTCAGACCTTCCACAGATCAGTCCCCAGGGTCTCAAAGCTCAAGAAAATGAGGAACACACAATCAGTGACCACTTATGAAAAGTTTAGTTTACATGACTTGCCCAACATCACACAGGAATTCTGTGGCAGAAGCAGGGAAAGAATCCAGTTCTCCAGAGCATCATCATTCAACTGCCTTAACCATGAGACCCTCTTTTCTCTTCCTGAAATCCCCTGCCTCACTCAGTGTATATCTTCCAACTGCTGCAACAAATGAGGTAGGGGTCCTACAGACAACTGTCCACTTCACAACACAACCCTGATGCATCCGCAAAACAGGTCCTTCCAGTGCACTGAAAGAGGCAGGGATCCTGTGGAAAAAACAGTATGTGACAATGTAATTAGAGTTAACCATATCAGAATGCATATGCATAAGGGGGGGTCAAATTAAGGTTTCATGGAGTACCTTAATTTTGGCATTTCCTAACTTTTGAGTGTTTGTCTTTGCAGCCTTAGTAATGTTCTTTTAACACAGGGCTTTTTGTGTGTAATTTGCTAGGTTTTTAAAAAGGCAAACTGAAAAACAGAAATTCCATCACGTGGGAACATATTGATGATATTCAGTTCAGCAGCAGGCTTGGAACCTTCACATCAACCGCACATATCTCTGCCTCTGAGGCTAATAGAATAACTGATAGCAACAGCAGATTATCTTCTACAGAGACCAGCATTAGAGGGGGGAAGATTCTTTGCCAGGAGGTTTCACAGATGTTGGCTTGGGTTCCTTTCCCAAGCAATGCCTGGGGTTGGGAATGTGCTCCAGTCGGCACAGATTCTTCTGCCCATCTCCTCCAATCTATCCCAGTCCTGTCTCTACCCCACCACTTGCTCCTTGTCCCAGTCCCATTCTTCTTACCTAGTCAGTCCCAGTCTCCTTGCCCAGTAAATTGTAGTCTCAACCCTCCAGATTCCCCATCCTAGTCACTCTCAATCTCCCCCCATCTCCTCCTCCCAATCTTATTGCTTAGCCATTCCCACGTCCTTGCAGCCCAACCCCCATCTCATCCCCAAGGGTACGTCTACACTGCACGATTATTTCGAATTAGCTTAAACCGATATTACAAAACAGATCTAATAAAATCGGTTTAGCGCGTCCACAGTGGGATCCCGAAATCGATTGTTTGCGTCCATGGTCCAAAGCTACCATCGATTTCAGGAGCGGTGCACTGTGGGTAGCTGTTCCTCAGCTATCCCATAGTTCCCACTTCCGTGTTGAGAGCACAGTGCCTGATGGGGCAGAAAACACTGCCCCGGGTGGTGCTGGGTACAGCCTCACCCCTCCCTTTGTGAAGGCAGCAGACAACCCTTTGGCGCCTTTTTCGCGGAGTGCATTGAGCAAACGCCATAGCACAGCAATCTTTCCCTTTTTTTTTTCACGTGGTGGTGGGGGGAAATAAACTGAGGAGCTGTTCCCTGAACCACGCCAGACACTGTGTTTGAACCTACAGACATTGGGAGCTCAGCCAAGAATGCAAATAATTTTCAGAGACTGCTGTGGACTGTGGGATAGCTGGAGTCCTCAGTACCCCCTCCCTCCCTTCATGAGCGTCCATTTGAGTCTCTGGCTTCCCGTTACGCTTGTCACACAGCGCTGTGTATCCTGGAGTTTTTTATTCAAACGCTTTGGCATTTCGTGTTCTGTAACGGAGCTGGATACAACAGATTTGTCTCCCCATACAGCGATCAGACCTAGTATCTCCCGTACGGTCTATGCTGGAGCTCTTTTTCGATTTCAGACTGCATCGCCAGCCGTGCTGATCAGAGCTCCACGCTGGGCAAGCAGGAAATGTAATTCAAAAGTTCGCGGGGCTTTTCCTGTTTACCTGCCCGCTGCATCCGAGTTCAGATTGCTGTCCAGAGCGGTCAGTGCTGCACTCTGGGATGCCGCCCGGAGGCCAATAACGTCGATTTCCGTCCACATGAACCCTAATCCGAGTTATCACTATCGAATTTAGCGCTACTCCTCTCGTTTGGGAGGAGTTCCGAAATCGATTTAAGGAGCCGTTTAACTCGATATTAATGACGACGTCGTGTGAACGGATACAGCGTTAAATCGGTATATCGGCCATTAAACCGATTTAAAGTCGCAGTGTAGACCTGGCCCAAGTCTCTTTGCCAACCCAGTCCCAGGTCCTTCCTCTGCTCCCTGATCTGTCTCTTCTTCTCTCGCTGGATTCCAATCACCTGTCCACACCCACATTCCCCATCTCCATTCATTCCTGAGGCTCTCAACCAATCTCAGCGTCCACATTTCTCTCAGCACCTTGTCCCAGTTTCTTTGCCAAGATAAGTCCAAAGAAAGGGGGAGGGATAGCTCGGTGGTTTGAGCATTGGCCTGCTAAACCCAGAGTCGTGAGCTCAATCCTTGAGGAGGCCATTTAGGGATCTAGGGCAAAAATCTCTCTGGGGATTGGTCCTGCTTTGAGCAGGGGGTTGGACTAGGTGACTTCCAATCCTAATATTCTGAAAAAACAAATAATCTCAGATCATCTGTTTCATGTCCCTTCTGCCCCATTCGTTCTCAGTCTTCTTGCCCTGCCAGTCCCAGTCTTCCCCTCCCCTGCTCCCAGATCTAGTCTACTCACCCAGACAGTTGGTCTCAGCTCCCAGTCCCAGCCTCCACCCCCAGTCCACCTTACAAGTACCTAGGTCTAGCTTTTGTCCCCTCTGCATTTAACTCAGATGGTTTCCTCCTCCACACTGCTAGGATGTCAGCCAGGGGTTACCTACAGCATGTGGGATCAGGCTCCCTGCTCTCAGTTCCAATGACCAGCCCCACCCCAGCCTGGAGCAAATAGGAGCAGCTATTGCAGTGAAGGTTTGGCTTTGCCCCTCCAGCCCTAGGCTGGAGCATACTCAGTCAGTCTATGGGGATAGTCTATGTGCAGTCTGATCACACCTAGGAGTTATGAGAGGCTGGAGCATGCTCAGTGAGGAGGGAATCTTCAGCGATTTCAGCTGCTAAACTCTAGCAATTCTCTACTAAGCATGTGTGAACTTCAACTTTTCAAAGGCTTATAATTGGGCCAAATGTGGGCAGACTTTCACAAGGCTGGCAAAAAGCCAATCCTTGACAAAAAAAAGACCATCTCCCGCCTAATTTCAAGTTCCTGTTCCAAAGCATTGGGGGCATTAGCACTTTCCAAAGAAAAGGTTGCCAGAATGTTTGTAAAAACAATGTATTTACCCCTAACCTCATTCTCAGAAATGGCTGAACCAGTCTGGCTAATACGTTCCAAAATAAATAAATAAAATAAAAATCAACCAGAGGCAAAACCCAGCATGGAAAATTTCAGCCCAAATGGTTAAACTCTGGCAACCATAACCAAGGTGTAAGCAACTGAAAACAGTGTCTGATAATGGGAGGTATCAGACAACCTTAATAATAGGCAACGGTAGCAAACCCACCCATAATATGCAGGGATTCTGGGTAGCATCTTAAATGCTGCCCTCTTCTGGATAGAATGTCAGTCCAGCTCCAGTAAGAAATATCATGGTGCCCTCTAGTGGTTGTAGCATAGAGCTGCAATCTTCAAAGAAATCTAACCCTAAGTAGCAGAGGTTGGCTAGAGAGAAAAGAAGAGTGATACAGGAGGTGGGAAGAAGAGGTGAAGGGAAAGAAGGAAAAGGAATAGCAGAGAAAGACGATAGTGGGAGGAAGAGAAAAATGGATGGCAATAAAGGAAGGATGGTCCAGTGGTTGGGGCACTAGCCTAACATTCAGAAGACGTGAGTTCAAGTCCCTGTATAGCCACAGACATCCTTAGTGACCTAGATCATGTCACTTAACCTCACTGTGGCTCAGTTCCCATCTGTAAAATGGGGCTAATAGCACTTCCCTATCTATTTCATAGAGGTTCTTATACTGCACTCAGAGCCGTACTATCTGAGCACCTTCACAGGGGTATCGTGAGGCACTCAGACACTATGGTAACTGGGGCCATGTAAGTATTATCTAGAAATGGTTGGGAAGGGTTACCTTTATCACAACACCATCATCCCATGGGTTACCATGTAGTTTCCTTGAATTCACTGTTGGATGTTGGGTCAGCAGGTGGATTTAGCTGCTGGGGAGCTACATTACCTTTCTCAGTGGATTGTATGAAAGGACTATGTGGGTGGATGACCCCTGCTGTTTGGTTTCTGTAATGGTTCTTTTATCCCCACCCCTCACAGCTAATCCAGGCCATAGTTTTGTGTGTAGAATGGGGAAGGGATCTCTTCCTCCCAACAGCATGCAATAGAATCCAGTTCGCCAACCCTTCCATGCTGCAGACCACTTTGTAACAGAAAGATCCTCTTGTGGCCATCTGCCTTCCCAGTGCCTTGCTGTGATCTGAAATCCTGTGCACCTAGACTGCTGGGAAGGTTTTCCAGATCACAGTCTGAGAACTCTTGCAACAGAGCACCTGAAAGCTTGCATCTTTGAAGCCCTCACTTTGGTGCTATTAATATTATGGCCCCATCCAGCAGAGGACTTAAGCAAGTAAAGCTAACGTTAAACATTGATTATAATGGGACTATTCATATGCTTATGTGTACTGCTGGATCAGGCTAAAATTTCCCCCCCAGCTACGTTAATGCTATTTCTCAGGTATCGGTCTTGATCACACAGTGTGTGTTTTTCCACTTAAAAGAAAATGTTCTATTTAACATGAAACAGCCCCCACAGTTCATCTTGTTTACACCATACTGCAGGAGCAGTATTCAAATGCAGGGGAATAGCATAGTCAGTACGCCAATATGCTACCCCCTTGCATCCATAGTTACAGAGAAAAGCCCTTCCTCTTCATTCCATTCCATTCCATTTGCTGAAGAGCTTGGCCTGTTGCTCTGTTCTGTGTGACACTGCAGCGACAGAATACTCTAAATACTCCTACACTAGAAGGCAGGGATTCAGATACCCAACGGGCCTTTAACCCTGACATTCCTGATGTATGTGTGATTAGTGCAGCAGGCTTAGCCTTTCATTACTCTACTTCTCTGCATATAATTTCTGTTTTCTCCGAAGATAAAAATATAAAAATTAAAAGGCAGTTCCTGCTCAGTGCTGGTCACTTTAAATAGGCTACAGTACATGCTGATACTGGGATCCCACACAGCCCTGCTCTCCCATGCATGAGTCTTCTCTGTGATGCTAGTTTGCAGATAAGTACCAACTCTAGGATGATGGAACATTTAGTTCCCATGAGCTGTGGGGATTATTATTTGTCTTTCAGTATCACCAAGAGGCTCCATGTGCTCGTTACTATACTTACATGCAGATAATCCCTGCTCCGAAGAGTTTATAATCTAAACAGATGAGATGAGGAACAGACACAGAGAGGCAAAATGACTTGCCCAAGGTCATACAGCAAAACTGGGACTAGAACTCGTCTCCTGATTCCTAGGCCAACAGCTTAGACACTGGACCACATGGCCTCCCCAACACAGAGAGTTACTTCCAAACTAAAAAGATGATGGAAGTCCAGTACCTGACTAATGTAATGCGTATATTGGGTAGAATCCTGAAACTCCAAATCATTCCTGCTGCTAACTTCTGTCATTGCAGAACACTATGGAGCTAAACAATAAATTCACATTGCTTTAAATGCCTGTAAAATGCAATCAAAATGCCACATTACAAAATAACTGATGTGTGAAAGCCTTCACTGTGTCAATGTGGATTTAATGCCAGTGGGGGAAGTACCTTTACTGTGACAAAAAGGGCCCCCTTTAAACTGGAAGTCACTTCTGGGGAACTGTGGAAAGAGCAGACTACACCTGTCTTTTATCTCTGTTAAAACTAATAGGATGTGGAAGCCACAAAGATCTTTTCAAAATCGGAACATGTCCCACTCCTGCCTTTCTATGTGTGGTTTATATTGATCTGGCTTGAGCTACATGCTGGAAGTTCAATTTGATTTTGAGTTCATTTGGGACCTAATCCAGTGCCAACTGAAATCAGTGGAAAAACTCCCACACAAGTCAGTCTGAGCTGGATTGGCCCTTTCCATTGATCATTGTTTCCATTGATTGATTTCTTCTGCAAAATAATAGGTCAGGATGACTTGGTTCATACTGTGAGGAAAAGAATACAGCCTGTGGTGGTATGGTGCTGAATTTCCTTCTGTACTCAGTAAGAGTCTGCTCCTAAAAATGTGGGAGAGAGACATGAAAGCAGAATTTGCCGAGTAAAGTTCCTCAGGAGATGAAATAGTAGCATCAGCCTGGTGCACACAAAACAAACCATAGAATATTTCATGTTTATTGTCATGTATTTGAAAAAAGTACAAAAACTAATCTACAGTGAAAATTCCACAAGGCCCATTGAAATGTGAAGCCGAACTTTCAGAATCTTCAAAAATAACTAAAATTTCAAAATTTACAATAATAAACCAACTAGAAATTCCAGGGCACACTGAGTACAGGGAATAAAACAAGCTGAATCTGAACTCTTCTACAGTATCTGTTCAAATCAACTTTTCTTTCCTTGGGAGGGCTTTTCTCTCAATACTGAGCAGGCCCAGCCAGCTGCCTTCAGCTTCTGAGAGCTGACAGTCACTCTCAATGGCAATATGGTTGCTGGTTACTGACTTTGTCTTGTTCACTTTACAGCAGCCATCTGTGCTCGCCTTGTGAAGTCTATTTCAGTTTGACCTGGTTTGGTACAGAGTTGTGCTAGAGTATCTATGATTGGGATGATTCAAAACAGTGTTCACCGTGGGTTGTGGGGAAGAAGAGAAAGAAGAGACCTATGGAAAAGGACCCTATTCTCTGAGTGGGGGAGAAGTGGGATTATTCCTGTCTGAGATCCCCAGCCCCTGAAGGAGAGAGAAGAACTTTGCTCAGAGACCCCCATCTTCAAAGCCAAGGAGGAGAGAGAGGCCCTGCCCAGGAACCCATCCGTCAAATATAAGACAAGAGAAAAACCCACCCTGAGCCTAGGAAGAAAGCCCTCTTTTCCCCATTGCCCTGGGCAAGCCCCTCCCTGTGAGGTGTCAGTGGCTCTCCTTTGATCCCTCCCAGGCCAGGCCTGTACTCTCCCCTGACTCTTCCCCTCATTTCCCCTCTTCTATGGGTGGCCTAGTGATCCTCAGTTCCCCCTCACTCCCATTGTCTATGTTTGGGCAGGAAATACTCACCTTTCCTGAATGCTTTGGGGGAAGATAAGGTCCAGTGCCATCTAATCCACAAGGTCAGTCTTCATCAGGTGACCAGGTCACCGAGCTGTTTCCCCATTCAGCAGAAACAAGGAATGTGTTCTGACTTAGCCCACTGTCGCTACAACAGAGCCGTTCATACTTCACTATGGAAACACTAGTGTCACTGGCTTCCTGTAGCCTAGAGGTAACCTCATCCACTGGGATGAGCTGCTAGGCAGGCTTTCCTGAGCAGAGCCTACAAAACGCCGTGAAGTAAGAGCAGCCAGCAAGAGGCTGGATCCACTATAGCAGGATGGAGGAACAGGTGAGGGGTGCTGCCATGAAAATTAACCCTATGACTAGGATGGAGCATGCCTGACCTTATTGTCCTCCCTAAAAGAAGAAAATACAGGAGACCACCTGACCATCTTGGAGGTCAGGAGTGGGGAATGAGGCTTGCCAGCCATGCCCTGAAGACAATAGCAGGGAAGGAGTTAAAAGGCCACCAAGTTGCCCTCAAACGACTGTAAAAAGTATGTGGTGTAAGAGGCTGGAGAGTCATGGTGATGAAAATAACCTAGCATCAGGGGATGGGCAGTATGGCAGAGGGGTGCATCTATTCCAGGGGTAGCCAAACTGTGGCTTGCAAGCCACATGCAGCTTTTTTACAGTTAAAGTGCAGCTTGTAAGCCCTTCCCCTGCCGCCCACCCCCTCCATTCTCCACCTACCAGACTGGGAGGAGGCTGCTCAGGACCTCTGCCTTGTAGTGGGGACGGGGAATCTCGGGGTTTCAGTGCTGCGGGGCACACCTGCTGAGGCTCAAGGTTTCAACAGAAGTGGGGCTGAAGTCCTCAACCCTGGCTCCTGGCAGGTGTGCCCCGGCTCTCAGACGTCTGAATATTATCATATGTGGCTCAGAGTGCCAGAATGTTTGACCACCCCTGCTCTATTCCATGCAGATTCTCCTGACTGGGAGAAAAAGGGTGTATTTCAAAGCTTGAAGGAGATTTCACTATTTGTCTATGAATTGGACATGCTTCACCCCTAGTTTTACAACCAGTCACTGACAAAAAGCACTGCCCCAGTCAGAGGCTAACAATCAGACTAGACCACTAGTCATTAACCCACCCAAGCTAATGAAGCCCAATCCTGTTAGCTTTAAAAACCAGACATTCATGAACTATTAAACATTCTGCTGTCAAGCAACCATAAATTCTCTCTCCTACTGTCATTTACTGTGAATCCTATCATTTATCTTCTAAAGCACGTAGCTATCTTTAATACGATCTGAATGGCTTATACCTAGTAACTTTTATATGTAATCAATTGTTGTGCAGATGACAACTGGAGACTATAGGGAAAATTATTGTAGCAGGATGGAGGCTGAGCAGTGTTTCCCTGAGTAAAACTAATAAGAGAATATATAAACCTGCTGTAGGACTATACTGGGAAACAAATGTGCTGGCTAATGTATGGGTAGGTCTGATTGTACCATTTGATCTCTAGTGGATAACCCTAGAACTGCTTAAACATTTCATAGGTCTTCATACTAATGCAACTACTACAGTAAGAGGCTGTGGCTTTGGGGCAGTGTAGCTTATCACTGCAGCTGTCATGAAGTTCCTAGACATAGATTTCTTATAATATTGCTGTTTTGGTTTGCAGGTTGGTCTATCCCCCTTGCTCTCTGACCACCTACTGAGTCTTAAAATGTACACGCTTTTCTGCATTTGGAGGATTTTATTTGAGGGCCCTGCACAAGAATGAAGCAGTCAGATGGAAGGAGGGTGTGAAAGGTACAAATGCACTGACAGCTGGCAACAGTGCAAAATCTGTGATTGTAATGAGTGCTTACTATGCCCTTGGTATTGGGGTCAGATAGAATAACCAGAAAGATATTTTAAAAAACAAATTGAAGATGGATGAGTTTCTAATTGGTCAACCTTGCCTATGTCATTTTATAGTGTTTGCTGGTCTAAGGCACTTTTTGTTCTGTTTCAAATTGCCTTTGTCTATTAACAATTGTCATTTTGCAGGGCCTTTTTCTATATTATGTGCTAGGCTTTTTGCTGTTTTTAATAAGCAAGAAAAGATGCATGATTAAGGTCAATTGCTGCACAGTTGTTTTTAAAGACAATTTTTTTATATCCACATCTATATTATGACAGCTCTCCAGGGTATGGAGTGATAAGGTAACCAATATAAATGCACATGCTGGACTATAATCACTCCAAGGGATTCAAATATTTTTGTCTTAAAAGCATTTCCTGGCATATTTATCTAATCAGTTGTAACAGAAAGCGATATGTCCGGTGGGTAAAATGTATAAATACCTGTTACTCAGTTATAATAAGATTAATTGCTCTATTAATATACCTAAAAGGCATGTTTAAAAACTGCCATATGTTGTGATTATTCGAGGCCATGAAACAGTTCCTCAGTGCCATTCTAGTGAACTTGGTACTTTATTTAATAACCTACATTATTTTTAAAGGTTCATATACCCCAGGGATAGACATGGAGGGAGAACTCCAGAGTAGAACAGAACTCAGAAGTAGCCAGTTTCATCTTGTTTCCAGTAAATAAATGTTTATAATAATTCAGGAAAGACAAAAGGAAAATAAAACAAAATAAAACAATCATTTAAAATCATGTAAATATAGGTGGTTTGGGACATCATTTTAAATCACTGTGAACTTTACTGGCTTAAATATTAGCAGTTTAAATATCACCTTGTGTGACCTTTTAGACATATGCCAATTACATTTGTGTTTCACAAATGTTTTGAGGCTACAGCATGTGGCCCCCAAATTCACAGTAAATGCAGTGCCCCAGGAGTTAAACAATTCCAATATTTATTGATGTCATAATCCTAACGTAGTTCAGTGTAACCATTTTGTTGATGGTACCTATGGGTCCTGGTGATGCTCACTGTTGTATTTTACAGTACAACACTTACGGTATTGCAATTGTAGCTGGCATTATGAGTTCTGCGTCTGTTTATACTAGTGCTTTTCTTACTCCTGTTACTCTTTGGCAAAAGCCAAAATCAAATACACACAGTGACTTGACGTGCAGTTCTGGATGATCGTGCTACATATACTGTACTGCCTCAGGACAGTGCACATTAGCACTGCAAAAGAAATAAATACAGGGCTGGCCGGGGTGCCTGAACACTTTTTATAGTAGGGGGTGCTGAGAGCCATTAAACCAAACTGTAAACCCTGTATATGATGGAAACCACTTCTAGCCAGGCGGTGGTGCTGCACCCCCAGCACCCTGTTCCAGCACCGATGGGGCTGGTAAAGCCTGGAAGAAGGTGAGAGGAGATTACTAAAAAACCCTGAGATTTTTCAGGCCACATTTCGAAGAGCAACTAGAGATTCCGGGTGGCGGATTTGAGCCACCTTGTAATGATCATCAGCCCTTTCTGAACAGCATCTCTTAGAGGTTCCAAGCCGGGCACCCCAAATCCCCCGCCCCCCCCATGTTTCCCTGACAGCTGTTCTGCAGCCCTCTTGCGGGGGGTGGGGGGGAGCCCCGGGGCACTGGCCCCGCCCCAGCCTACCTGTAGGAGGTGGTGGTAGCAGCGCCGGGCGGGGAGGCGCTCAGCCTGCTGCTGGCCCCCGGCCGCTGGTCGCTGTCCCCGGCGGGCAGGACGTACACGGACCTGGCCGGGACCGGTGGCCCGTCTCGCCTCTGCAGGGGCCAGGCGCGGAAGTCCTGCCGGTACTGGGTCTCTGCGGCGAAGGGCTGGGGGCCGGGGGGCGCCGCCGGGCCCCGCTTGTGGCTCCCCCCCTTCCAGGATCGCTTGACGGGCAGGCTGGCCTGCGAGGGGGGGGGCCCGGCCGGCAGCTGACCGCCGCCTGCCCGGCAGCGCCCGTCCGCCGCCGCGCCCCGCGCCGGGCTCGCCCCCTCCTCGGGCTCCTCGAGGTCGGAGTAGCTGTGGATGGTGAGCGGCACCGAGAGGTCGGACTTGTCCAGCTGGCTCCAGAAGCGGGCGAGGCAGCAGACGCGGCTGATGCAGGGCCAGGCCATGGAGCGGGCTGGGCGGTGGGCAGCGCTCGCCCGCTGCCGCGCGCTCCCAGCCGGCCCTGGTGGATAGTGTCAGCCCCGGCGAGCCCCCCTCCCACCCCCGGCTCGGGCTGGCAGCCCGCACACGTGATCCCGGCCTGCCGCCGCAGCTCTGCAACCCCCCCCACTGAGTCCCAGCCCGCTGGGTCTGCCTGCCGGGGGCAGGGGAAAGCACCCTGCCCTGCTGCATCCTCAGTCTCTGCTGTGAGTGCCCCCCTGCCCGCCCCTTGCAGCGCCCTCTCCGAGTCACCTCCACCAACCCCCGCAAAAAGACCCCCTCGAGCTTTAACCCCGATTTTAATCAATAGGAGCCCCCCCCCGCATCCCTTCCCCCTAACACTCAATCAGCACCAACATGCAAACAATCCCAGACACCAGTGTAACGAGGAGTGCTTCCACCTGTCCTCGTTCACTATTACTGCTTCCTTGCAATGTTAAGTTGGCTATAATAATCTGTGGTTACACTGTTATATGATGTATAACTATGATAATATGCATGGAATCATATGGAGAATGAACAATAGCTGGGCATGCAATAAGAGCCATTTCTTGTTAATCCAGGGTCTTTGCAGACGCTATGAAAAGAACCACTTCTGCCACAGAGATCACAGGAAATGGAATAGTAAAATTAATAATATAGCCATTAGCCCACCATTTTTTCTTTCATCTTTGGACTGCCTTCTATCCTTTCCTAATTTACAATGTGTTTCAGTGAAATATTTAAGAATAGTTTTTTTTATTCATAGTATACATAACTTGTTTGCATTTTATATTTTGATACTTGCCTATAAACCAGATCTAAACATGTAATGTATTGTACTTTGTATGCAGCAGTTTAAGTGATTTGGGGCTTGCTAGTGACCGTAAATTACATCCCTGATGCAACTCCACTGAAGCTAATGGAATTACATCAGGGATGTAATTTCGTCTTTTTAGAATTTAACATCTTATGTAATAAGTGGCTTACAGGCCATACTATCATGCTACAATTTATGATACAGAATCTTTTGTAATGTTATACTCAATCATAGGTCACCACACTATATCAAATACAAGGCTGTAAAATTCTGACACTTATAGGGCTAGGTTCAAGTACCTATGTACTATAAAATCATATAGTTAAAGGCTAACAGGACAGGAACCTCATTTTAGGAAGCAATAATCTATTTCTAAGTGGATATCCAAAGAGGCTTAGATAGGGGGTGAGGTCCTGGGGGGCAGTTGGGGGCAAGGGTCCCAGGAAGGGGTAGGCAGGGGACAAGGAGCAGCAGGGTTGGGAGTTCTCAGGGGGGCAGTCACCCACCCCTCCCCCCTGACCCTCCCCCACACCACACCCTCTGCCCTGAGCCCCGCACACCTCCCAGGCCCCTGCCCTGAGCCCTGTACCTCCCTCATACAAACCCAGCCCTCTACTTGACTCCTTCATCCCCCCACCCCCACCCTGCCCTGACTCTGGCACCCCACCATACCTAGCCCCCCCTCTGCCCTGACACTCCAGCCTCAGCCCTGACTCCAGCCACCCCAGCCCTCTGGGTCTGGCTGCCGGCCCCGTACAGAATGTTCTCACGGGGGGAGCAGAAGGCGAGGAAAGCGGGCGCTGGCTGGCAGGATTTTTAATGCATGCTGCAAGCCCGGAGCTCCAGCGTGCCATTAAAAATTGGCTCACATGCCGTCTTGGCATGCATTGCCATAGTTGCCACCCTGATCTAGATTAAGCAGTTTTCTCACCCTACTGGATACAGGTTTATCCCTTTAAACCTGGCCAGTCTCCTCTGCTGAAGTTCTTCAGTCTTTTGACTGTCTTTGTGTTTGCAATAGGTGTGGGAAGGAGAAAGGCCCAGCACGGGGCTCCTGTTTTCTATTTTATACATCTTCCCGCCCTCCCGCAGGACATGCCCTGCACCTAGCACTGTGCAGAGAACCAGCCCCTGGTTGGAGCGCTCAGTTCAACAGCAGCCTGGCCGACGCGGCTCCTTCTTCCCCCACTGCCTCTGGTGGGCAGGCACCTCTGGAAAACCAAGACCCTCTGGGCTGGGCGGCTGGCCCTGGCCAGGAGAGCCATGCCCTGCATGTGCCAAAGCCCTGCCACAACGCTGGCACGGGAGCCCTCGCTCCTCAGTTAAGCTCTGTGAATGGTGGCGGGGGGAGGGAATGATTTCCAGCCTGTTCTAGCTCTTAACCTCGGTCCATTGCAGAGGCCGGCTCCAAGGGTTTTGCCACCCCAACAGCCCAAAAAAAAAAAAAGCCGCGATTGTGATCTGCGGCAATTCACCGGGAGGTCCTTCGCTCCGAGTGGGGGTGAGGGACCCTCTGCTCAATTGCCACCGAATACCTGAAAGTGCCGCCTTGCTCCCAAGTTGCCGCCCCAAGCGCCTGCTTGATAAGCTGGTGCCTAGAGCACAAGCGTGGTCTTGTAGGACCATGGTAGCCTCCAGGGCAGAGACTTAGCACCGTCTTTGCCCACCCTTCCCTCCAGGTCCTGCCCCCAGGGAACAAAGGGCTGCTCTGTCCCCTAAGCACCCTCCTCTGCTGAGCCCCGTTGCTGGCTGAGTTCACTGAAGCCCCTGCAGTCAGGTTCCCTGGGCCCTGGTGCACAATGCATCCTTCGGGGTTAACCCCTTCCTGCCCGTGCTCTAGCCAGGGAACAGGAGGCAGCTGGCTTAGGCTGGTGGCCAGCAGCAGCCTGGAGGTGTTAACTGCCTTTTGACATTGTGCAGGCAGGAAGGAACAAGCTGCTTCCAGCCACAAGGAGAAGAGATGAGCTCTGCAAAGACACAGGCCAGGTCATCACCTTCCCCTCTTCCTCCCCTGTGGCTGGAAACAGCTCCCATCCCTACCCTCCCACACAGAGACAAAGGCTGCTGCTGGCCATATTCTGGTGTGAACCCTGGCAGAAATCTGGAGGGGAGGGCTTGTGATCCTGCATGCCCCGCCCCAACATTACCTCTTGAAGACACAGCACAAGGTACCAGGAGACGCAGGTCCATCCAGAGGGCCCAGTCT
Organism: Chelonoidis abingdonii; assembly: GCF_003597395.2. NCBI lineage: Eukaryota > Metazoa > Chordata > Testudines > Testudinidae > Chelonoidis > Chelonoidis abingdonii. Next base: position 46,201,057 of record NC_133776.1, on the reverse strand, counting down.
GGCATAGAGGGCGGAGACCACTGGGCACGGACGGTCGGGTTGGTCGGTCACCCTCAGTGTGTGAGAGAGGTGTACTGGAGTGTGTGGCACCCCTTCCCATGTGATCTCTAAAGCCGTAAAGATAAGAAGGTAACTAAAAAGAATCTAGCTACTCAGTATTTCTTTGTAACAGGGGATCAGTCAACTTGATGTTAATTTGAACATTTGTACAATTGCCATTGCACTCCTTTAAATATAAATAATTTTACCAGTTGTCCCTTATTCAGCATAGGGAAATACAGTCACCGGACAACATGACGTAATGTCATTTTCTTAAAATATCCCACTAAACTTGCCCAGATTGCTTTCAATAGTCACCAGGAGATTGATGCCAATTCCGGGAGTCCCCAGGCCAACCCTAGTGTAGCCTTATGCAGGTGAGTCATTGAATTGTAGCTCTCTTGTAGGACAATGACTGTTGATGGGTTGTTTGACACCCACCCGGGCATTGATTACTTTCCTTGGCATTGTCTCTGGAGAGCTAGTATCTGGGCGCTTCCCAAACCCATAGCATATTTTAGTGACAACCATACCACACATTCTCATAACTTCATATACATTAGTGATATACATATTTATATAGAAAAATAACTTTCAGCAAATCATAACCTTTCCCCTGATACCTCACACAGCCTGCTTTATATGCAATATCACAATTATATATAAATGAGGAATATGGGGGCTACAGGGCACTCCCCCAAGGTACAGAATGTCACGTATCCATTATTTAATATTTATATTACACGACCACCTTGAGGCTGTAATCAAGATTGGGGCTAGATTATGCTGGGCACTATACATATACAGAGGTAGACACCATCTCTCTCTACCATCTAGTCTAGTATTATGTGTGTCGCTTCTCAAAATGCAAATGTGCAGAGAGGAATGCCGTCCTGACCCCTGAGGCAATCCTCTCACACCCTACAGAGTGAGATTTGGGTCAAGATTTTTAGACATGACTAGTGATTCTGATTGCTTCCATTTTTGGTCACCCAATTTACAACACTTTAAAGAAGCCTGATGGAAGTGTTATGTACCCTCCCTCTGAACAATCAAGTCCCTGTGAGGCATCTCAAGTTAGGTACCCAAAATCACTAGTCACATCTGATAAATCTGGCCCCCATTACATCAGTATAGGTATAAGTACAAATGCTATTGACTTACTGAAATATAAACAGTGCATATTACTAATGAATTTCCTGGTGCTTGGGTCTAGAACTAATACTTACTAGTCTGTGTGTAATGACTTTAAAAATAAATAGCATCTGGCTCAAATACAGAATACTTTATCCTGCTAAATGGGTTTTACAATGAGGATACAGAAAACAGGACATCCATTTTATTATATATTTTCACTGGCATACTACAAATGATGCTCTGATCCTTATTGCTAGGCCTGGTTTAGAAAAATGTGTGAGAGAATCTAACATCTCCTCTGCCCTCATTGTGCCTGACACTTCCTAGCACCGAGTTCAACTTTGACATTGTGCATCTCAGAGAGTACCTACACCATCAGCCAATGCTTTGAGCTGCTGCTCAGTGCTGAGTTTGTCAGCTGGAATTGGCACAAAGGGAATCACACAGGAGAAACCAGAAGACGTTAGATTAGAGTTAAAAGTTGACAGCATTTGGAAGCAATTCCTCATCACTAGACAATGGCAAACACTATAACTGTAAGGCAAATCAGACTAAGAAGCATCAATTGCTGGGGGGAAATATCTCATAAAACTGTTTTATGATTTTAGTATTAATGACTTATGAACTATTTCATTAAAGATACATGTATGTTTCAGGCAGGATGCTCTTTAAACCTGTCATAGCCATGGCAGATTTTTAAAAAAAGCAAGTGTACACTTACATTTTCTAAATCCTCTTAACATTCAACATAAACTAGTTTGTGCTCCTACATGATTAACCATGATTTTTTTTTATAGGTATTGCCATTGTTTCCTTAGGCATAACACCATCTGGCGTCTCTGCCAAACATCCCAGTAACTATTACATTTCATTTTTATTTGCAATAAGCCATTTTAAAAAGGAAATAAGTCTTCCCTTTTAGTGCTTGAATTCAAAATAACTTCTATGCTATTTTAAAGTGTAACAGTGTACTAGGAGATTTTGTGTGTGCATACATGCACAAGCACCTATACCCATACACATGCCAAATTTTGAAGGAGGGATTTCTTTGTCAGAAGGGTTGTTTGCTTACACTAGTGAGTTGTCATAACTTTGGGCCATTTCTTCACTTAATCCAGTATTGACTCACGTATTCCAATTTTTAAGAGTATTTTTGAATATGGGACAATTATGGTTTCCGGTGACAGGATCTCAGATACAGAAGGCAGGCAGGGATGGGCTGCTTGGCGAAATGAAAGTGTTCATAGACCTTGCTCAGAGGAAATCAGTTTCATACTACCTTACATTGGAGAATCTCACAGGCTTTTACAAGACGCTAGGCAGCCCCTGGGAAGTAGATAAGTGTTATTAACCCCAATCTTACAAATAGTGAAACAAACACAAAGAGATCCCAATGCAGCTTCTGATTTTGGGTACCCAACTTGACACCATGGGGTTGGTTTTCAAGAGAGTTGAGCATCTAGTTGAAATCTAGTTGAGCAAAGAGAGAGTTGAGCATCAAGAGAGTTGAGCATCTAGTTGAGCAAATCTAGTTGAAGTCAATGGGAGCTGCAGGTACTTCACCCTTCTGCAAAGCAGGCCCAAGGTGGCTCAGTGCCTGTCTGCAGCATCTTTGCAAGTGAAGAGGGCATAGAAATACTATAATGGAGACAGCAAGGCTAGTGGTTAGAGAGCACGGAAAGACCAGTGTTCTATTCTCTGCTCTGCAAATGATTTAGGGCCTGATATTTGTAAGTGCTGGCAACCAAAACTCCATTTAGAGCTGTGGGCGCTGAGTTTCTCTGAAAAGATCAAGTCCTCATGGTACAAGTTTAGGCATTACTGTTTACCCCCACATAACTGATTTTCTGTATCTACAATTATAGTACAAGGCTAGGTTTGCATGTCTGTCTTCATTAGTTATATATATACCACTTGATAGATAGTATAACACTACTGGCTATAATATGCGGCTGCAGCCTAGAGAGAGTACCTAAGCCCTACTTAAAAAAAAAGAATGAAGGTAAAGAAATGTGGGAGAGAATGAAGTAAAGATGAAGTAGGGAAGAAAATAAGGGAGATGGGCAACAGCAATGGAAATCAAAGGAGCAAAACATTAAATGGGACCAAGGGTGCGTATGGAAAAAGTTGACAATCACTGCTGTCACAAGCCCAAAAACCAAACTTCACGGTTACCAACTCATTTGTCATACAAGGTTAGATTTGCAAGTCTGTGTGTAACTACTTGGAGGGTGTTGGCTGCAGGCTGTCCTCCTGCCACAACCCCCTCCCCCACAGAGTGTTTCTGGGTCCAATATAGCTTCTCATTAAGGGTGCTATTGCTCTCTACTGGATGGAACAGGTATGTCTGCAGCCTGAAAAGTGTGTATGATTTAATATAAGTTAACAAAGAACCCTAGGAGGGGTAGAAAAAGGAGGAATAAACAAGGGAAGTAAAGGAAGAGTACACACAAACGTGAACTCCCTCAGTCAAGTGAGTCAATAGTACCGGTGCGAGAAATATTCGTTAGATCTCAACTACTACATTAGACTAAATTTTCTTTTTCTGAGAGTTTAGAATGAAGGTTAACCTTTTTTTAATCCTCAAATTAGTCACTGTTAATATTGTGATGAAAAATATACCAACCTATGTTTTATAACAGTAAGCGCCAAAGACTGTAACTGGGTGTTAGCAGCATAGGTTGGTAGGGAGTTGACATCATTTTTGTGCTCCACCTTTTATTACATTGGGTGCTATTTAGCACCATCTTTAGTTTACCAACAGGAAAAGCAGACATTACATGCGTTTTTCTACCACGCCCCATTACAAAGTAAAAATGTGTATGTTTTATTTATGCTTATTATAGTCACAAAAGACACTTTCATTCCAGTGTAACCCATCTAGTAAAGAGAGGTAACTGGTTTATTAGGGCCTCGATCCTGCAAATTACTTCTCCCAGGCAGACCTCTGTGCTCCTTTGCAATTAGGGCTGCTGGCAGGGATGCACCTGGCATGCCTGCAGTTGCAGGATTGGGGCCCACACTAGTCATTTGCAAAACAAAAATCCCCCACAGAGACCATCACTTTAGTGCCGCATAGTATTTACATAATAGGAACCATTTTGATGCTTGTATCAAACCCCAGATCAATCTCAATCTCAAATTCATCCAGTTATCAAAAACAGTGCCGGTGATGAGAAAAACAGCACAGAAGTTTCTGCTGCAGCTTCACGTCCTCATCTTCTTCATCCATTGGCAAGCTCAGAGCCATACATCACTATTTTAGAATCCTCAAAATAATGCTAAATGGAACTATAGAGCAGGAAAGTTTTGGGGTTTTTTGGTTGTTTTTTTTAAATGAATGCAGTTCACTGGGAGAGAAATGCTGAAGGTGGAACGTCTCCTGTGATAACTCATTGCAAAAATATCCAATGAGTTATCATAGGAAACATTCCACCTTCAGCATTTCTCTCCCAGTGAACTGCACTCATTTAAAAAAAAAAAAAAAAAAAAAAATTCTCCAGCCACAAATTCTAAATGCATCCTTTGATAATGTCTTGGAGGTAGAAGGAACTGAAAGCTAGAATATATTGAATAAGAGCAGGCCATCAGAGCATGAGCCAGCCTCTTAACATTATTAATGTAGTTTTGCTAGGTGTCAATGCTACTGTACAACTAACATTTAAATGAAGGCCAGTATTTTTCACAGATTCATAGAACTTACAGTGAGAAGGGACCATTAGATAATGTTGTCCAGTGGTTCCCAAACTTTAACAACCCACAAATCCTTTTCACGAAAATATCAAATTTCACAAACTCCCTCCTAAAAATGAATATTTCCAAGTATTTTCTCCCTTACGTGAGCATAAATTATAGAAGCAGTGATCTTGGAAATAATTTGTTTTTTTTATGACACGCTTATTACACACTATTATATTATTTATCATTACATTATTAATTTTATTACATTATGAAAAGGGCAACACTCTTCCAAGATTTCACTTTTATAGCTCATATCACTTCCATTAAGCTTCCTACATAGTTCATCAAGGAATACCAGATGTGAAACAGCATGAAGGTATTTAAGACGCCAGCTCAAGTAAAGAGTTCCTCCCACAACCATTCAGGTCCTGAGCAGTCCAGGCAAACAATGCATATCTACAACAAAGCTTAAACTTGTTCTGTCAGGAAGTCATAATCGTGGGGCTTGGGCTGTCAGTGCCTAGGGTCTGTCCGCCATTAGAGAATTTTCTTCTGAGAACCCCGATACATTTCACAAACGCCAGTTTGGGAACCACTGATCTAGTCTGACGACCTTTATATTACAGGCCATTAAATTTCACCCACCTATGCCTGAACTGAGTCTAATACCTTATTTGGTTAAAGCATATCTTCCACAAAGGCATCCAGCCTTGATTTGAAGACATCAGGAGAGGGTGGATCCACCTTCCCTTGGTAGTTTGTTTCAATGGTTAATCATCAACACTGTTAAAAAAAAAATGTGCTTACATTTATTATTTGAATGTGCTCAGTTTCAGCTTCCAGCCACTTAAGTGAAAATGTTTCATCTTGTCAAATAGTTTTTAAAAATGTGATGCACACGTTTACTTCATAAACCAATCAGATATAAACTTTATTTTTTCAACTTTGTCAGTTCATTCTCTACTGAACTGCATTTATTTGCAAGTGTAGTTTACATCAGAAACTACACATCCCAAGTGGTTTTCTGTGGAGTTGCAAAAAAAATTCCAGAACCAATTCACTTCCATGTCTTCAAGTAGCACACTGTTTTCTGCACAAGCAGGCTGTAAAATCAGAATCAGTGAGATCCTCCACCTCCTTTTCCTCGACTCTTAGACCTCATTTCATGCCAAGCCTTCACCAGTGGTTCTCTGTTCTTCCATATGAGTTCATGGCCATAAGTTACATACCAACTGAAAAAACAAAACAAAACTTCAACTGAAATTAGATCATGCAAAGCTAAAAGTTAAGAATGAGATAGAACACTGAAGGATGATAACTGGAATATCTGTTAAACAGCGTAATAGATGGGATAACCCAGAAGAAGCAGTAATAGAAATGAATAGGGTAAGTTTTTAAAAGACGTTTGATAAGCTTTTGGAAGAAAACACGGACAACTTTAGGTAAGCTTTCTGGTTCCATTTACTCCTAAAAACTTACACAGTTCTAGACTTCTACCTACCCCCATATAGTTGAACAGTAGTTAGCACTCAAATTTCTATCTTCTGTAGCCAAAAAATTTGCACCAATTACTACTCCACTTAAAAGAATATTAGAGTATAGTATATATTGCTTATGTCAATGGATTCCAACTATATTGTCCCAGAGGTATTTCCTGACATACACATGAGTTCAGAAAAAAATCTAGAATAGAGTCACTTCATTTGAAGCAAACTGCCTCCTCTAACTGGATGGATGCAGAAGTAATCCATTGAAAGTAACTTTTCTGGCATAACACAGACATTTAAATGACTATCAGCACCAGGGATCAGCAGAAGGTTATGGTGAGGTTAGGGACCACAGAAGAGAGACACTGACAGCGCTAGATGAAGCCAGGCAGAATGTTCTCCCCATAGTTCTTTACTAATGCATCTCAGCCTTGACATGCAATAGCACTTTTGTACAAGGCCTCAGCTTCTGCTAAACAGACTGCCAGTCACACCAAGCTATGTGGAATGGACAATTTTCTACAAGGGATTATGCACGTAACACAATACTCATTTCACCTGTGACCTGATAAGAATACAAACCTAGGTCTTCAATGATGAAGTGATTAGACTGATTATTTACAAGTCTAATGAGTGGGTTTGTGTGAGGGAGGGACAACAAAGGAGAATGGGAATCGGTCAGCGCACATGTGCCTTTGAGACAACTTTTACTCCAGTTGCCTCAATTTTCTCCTCCTTGTGTGTAATATCAGAGATCTGTCAATGACGTGTGTAGAATCTGTATTATAATGAACACTGTGATATAGACAAATCAAAATGACATGATAAATCACTAACTAAAGCATTTCGTGTTAAGAGAAGAGGTGGTGAAGAGAATGCAGTAGCTCAGAATTCGCCAGTGTTAAGGAGTCCAACAAATAGCAAAGAGAAAGCTAAACTAAATTTGGAGGGCAAGATGAAAGCATTCACTGATTCTTTTTCATTATATGAATTTCTGACTGGCCATTTTCAGATAAAAAGAACCATTGTTCTGATTACAGTGCTGACAGCTAAGAGATGTGGGAGGGGCTAAGAGGGATAATTTATGAGTTTCTGCAGCACTTTTTAGATGTTTTGATGACTTATTTGTATATATATAAACTGCTGGGTAATCTTTTGCCATTTGCATTGAGTTCTTCATGCTCTTATACAGCTATACTAAGTGTCAAGTAGGGTTTTATCTTAAGTGTAATAAGATTCTTACTGTTAAGGGTGTAAGTCAGACCAGTAGTTCTCAACAAGGTGTCCATAGCCCCCCGGGGGTCCGCAAGCCAGTTTCAGAGGTCTGCCATGCAGGACTGTCATTAGACTGACTGGGGCCCAGGGCTGAAGCTGAACTCTAAGCAGTGCCATGGAGTTTTTATAACCCCTTTTTATGGGGGGGGGGGGGGGAAGAGTCAAAAAGAAAAAAAGTTGAGAACTCTGGAGCTAGACAATACCATAGCTCTATCTAAGCAAAGAAAAGAGAGACAGATTATGTAATTAGTTCAAATGGAATTTGACTTAATAGATCACACAGTTGCTCACTAACCCACCCAAACTGATGAGATACATTGAGACATGGGAAGTTTTAGTGAGCTGCGCAGTTGAAAAGATGTTTTCATTAGTCCAGTGTGTCCTCCATTAAACTAATGTACCAGAAGGTTTTAAATATTTTCTCTTTTTCTAATACAGAATTGTTTGCACACAATCAATAAAGTTAATAGATAACAAAAACTTACATTCCAAATACAGCTCCCCCAAGATGTGCTGCATGGTCAAAAAATTTCCAACCCAGAACAAGTCCTGCAGTGTCCATTGCAATAATGGCTTTTAAAGCCTAAAAATGAACAAAGCATTGTGTGAGCAGAATCTGCAGCAGTGTCTAATATCCAGCAGTAGGAACACTTCATATTTACCATTAAGCAAACATTTAAACGATAGAACATTCCCAATGACATGCAACAATACTTACTACATAAAGATTTCTCTTGAGACAGGCCTAGAGTCTAGCCCTGCTCTTTTCTCACCAGACAATATACATGAAGTCTACTTCTACCGGAAGCCACAGAAGAAAGGAGGCTAAGAATGTGGCAGTAAATTTAATGTATTTAAAATACTCTACAACCTAAAAAGTGTGCTTTTATTACATTTTAAAAACATATCAGCTCTATTGCAATGTCAAGCCAAAAAGAGGTAAATTGCTGAAACACTACATATACTACATACGGATGACTCCAATTAAGGAAGTGTAGCAAATATCTCATTCACAAGTCAGTTCTATATAAGCCATAATCATTCTATACAGTAACAGCCTAGATTTATGTCTGTGTTCTCAAACACTGACCCCACCACCACCATGTGGGTATACACCTCTGCCTCTACTAGATGGAAGGTGAGGGACAGCATTCTTAACTTCTCACCCACTAAATATCTACGACTAGTACCCATGCTGGATGAAATATCGGACCTATTTAAGAGTAGGAGATCAGGATATTCTAGAGCGGTTAAGTACTACTGTATAAGAGAAGTACTGATAATAGTATGTCACCCTTTAGTGGATGCAGTTTTTCAACTATAAGTCCTAAGACTTATACAACTATGCACGGTTCTTGGGTTACACACTAGCAGTAATATGGGGCATTTTTACCATCGTATTAACTAGAATAATTAGCACCTAATTATATGTACTCAGATTAAACTAATTGCCTTCAATTTTGAGAGAGACAGTTACATTCTCACATTTGGACTATAATGGCTAGAGCGCTTGTTTGGGGGTTTTTTGTGGCCAAAGTGTAATTAAAGAAACAGTGGGTGAAGTGATCTCTTTTACTGGACCAATTTCTGTTGGAGAAAGACAAGCTTTCAAGCTTACACAGAGCTGCTCTTCAACTCTGTGTAAGCTTGTCTCTTCCACCAGCAGAAGATGGTCCAATAGGAGAGATTACCTTACCCACCTGGCCTCTCTAATATCTTGGGAGCAACACAGGTACAACACTGCAGACAACAGATAATTAAGTTTAATGACGGAGCTACATTTTTTTTTTTTTTTAACACTTTAAAGCATGAAATAATTAAGTTTTAGGTGTACATTAAGTGTGAAAATGTAACTACATGATTAACTTGGTGGAGGCAGTGTAAGAGATTAAAGTAATCCAAGATTTTCAGTGAAATGACTCAGATATTGTTACACTGTTTTAGAGTTAGAGTTAGGCCATGTCTACACTGGCAGTTTACAGTGCTGCAACTTTCTCGCTTAGGGGGGTGAAAAGACACCCCCCTGAGCGCTGCAAGTTTCAGTGCTGTAAAGTGCCAGTGTAGACAGTGCACCAGCACTGGTAGCTATTCCCGTCATAGAGGGTTTTTTTTGAGCGCTGGCAGCGCTTTAACATTTGCAGTGAAGATGTGCCCTAAGGATAGTAAGTAGGAGGTCAGAAGAACTCATTAAATAAACTGGTGCCATTAGTGCCTCAGGGTGTGGCTAAACGTTTTCTAAGGGCATGGCTACATGTGCAGATGTAGAGCTCTGGGAGTTAAACCAGCCTTTGGAGACCACAGCAGGGAAAACGCTGCCCTGTGTTTACACTGTCAGGTGCAAGTGCACTGCCATGGCCACATTAGTAGCTCTTGCAACACTACAAAGAGCAGTGCATTGTGGTAGCTATCCCAGCATCTAAGTGGCTGCAACGTGCTTTTCAAATGGGGTGAGGCATTGGAGTGTGACAGGCAGTGTGGTTATGTGTATGTGGGGGGAGAGACAGTGCGTTTTGGGGGACAGCGTCTGTCAGCATGCTGTCTTGTAAGTTCGGACAGCAGGAGACCCCTCCCTCCCCTCCAGCCTCTCTCTCTCTCTCTCTGACACACACACATACACACACACACACACACACACACACACAGAGCAGCATTCCACAGTAAAGGCTTGCTTTGTTCTGGAACAGATAAGCATGTCGGCTGTCAGAAACTGAGCTTTGAAAGGGTTTATTCACATGCCTGCAGCCAAGTTCAAAACAATGAGAAGAGCGGCCACTTGACGTCCAAGGATTATGGATGTTTCTGGAGGCCAATCACAGTACAATAATGCAACACATTGTCCACACTGTCACTCCGGCATTTCAGCCGGGGCACAGCAAGCTTTATGCTTCTCATGGAGGTGGATTACCAGCTGCAGAGTCCAGGCACTCTAAGTGCCTTGCCAGTGTGGACACCTCAGGAGTTAGAGCACATTAAATCAGCCCCAAGCGCCCTAACTTGGAAGTGTTGCCAAGCCCTAAAGTTTAACCTGTTTCAGGAAAGAGATAACTGAAGGGTTGATGTAAACAATACAGATCTGCAGAAAAAAAAAAAACCCCACAGTAAGAACAAAGTTCCAACACTTAAGTTTAAAGAAAGACTTGAAGGTTAGATTAGGGGTGTGTCTACACTGGCTGAGTTACAGTGACTGCAGTTACAGCACCACTTAGAGTGCTGAAGGGAAACCGCTTGTGTGTTCACACTGTCAGCTGCCTGCACAATAGCATGTTCACACTTGCGGCACTTGTAGCGGTATCCAGAGCGGTGCATTCTGGGCAGCGATCTCACAGAGCAGCTCTTCCTCTTCTGCCACTAAGAACTGTGGGAAGACAAAGGGGGTCACAGGGCATCCTGAGTCCTGTCCCAATGCCCCGTGATGCATTGCTTTGCATCCCAGCAATCCCCGTGCTTCCAGCTGCATTTGGTGCCATCTTTCAACAGTTTGTGTACTGTGCACTCTGCTCCTTTGGGCTGCAGGAATGGATCCCACACTGTTGACCAATATGCTGCTCACTCTCACTAGCACATCACGAGTGGCAAGGGAGTTATTCCTTACACACAAAGGCAAGAGCAATTCGACATGATCTTACCACGTGTAGTAGCTACGACACAAGATTGCTTGGGCATTCATGGAGGTGCTGACCACAGTGGAATGCTGCTTTTGGGCTTGGGAAACAAGCACTGAGTGGTGGGATCACATCATCGTGCACATCTGGGATGAGGAGCAGTGTCTGCAGAACTTTCAGATGAGGAAAGCCATATTCATGGTACTGTGTGATGAGCTCACTCCAGCCCGGTGGCACAAGGACACAAGAACGAGAGCCGCCCTGCCACTGGAGAAGTGCGTGGCAATTGCACTGTGGAAGCTGGCTACTCCAGACTGCTACCATTCGGTCACTAACCAGTTCGGAGTGGGAAAGTCGACCGTTGGACTCATGTTGACGGAACTGTGCAGGGCCATTAATCACATCCTGCTCCAAAAGACCGTGACATTGGGCAACATGCATGACATTGTGGATGGCTTTGTACAAATGGGCTTCCCTAACTGCAGAGCGGCGATAAATAGCATGCATATTCCAATTCTGGCACCAGACCACCCAGCACATTAATTGGAAGGGGTATTTCTCTATGGTTTTCCATGCGCTTGTGGATCACCGTGGGTGTTTCACAGACATTAACACAGGCTGGTCCGGAGAGGTGCATGACCCACCCATCTTTTGGAACACTGCCTGTTCAGAAAGCTGCAAGCAGATCACCACCATAGGGGAAGTCAAAATGCCATTGTGATCCTGGGAGACCCTGCCTACCCCTTAATGCCATGGCTTATGCAGCCGTACACAGGGCACCTTGACAGCAACTAGGAGCAGTTCAACAACAGGCTGAGCAAGTGCTGAATGACTGCTGAGTGTGCTTTTGGCCATTTAAAGGCCCACTGGTGATGTCTATATGAGAGGCTGGACCTGGCCGATGACAATATTCCTATGATTATAGCTGCATGCTGTATGCTCCATAATATTTGTGAAGGGACGGATGACAGCTTCACTCAGGGCTGGACCGCTGAGGATCAGCACCTGGAGGCTGAATTTGAACAGCCAGAGACCAGGGCTATTAGAGGGACACAGCATGGGGCCATAAGGATTAGGGATGCCTCAAGGCAGCAATCTGAAGCTGAAAGCCACTGATATTTGTTACTATGCTTGGGAGTGCAGTGCTTGTAATGCTAGGAGGTGGTTGTGATTGGTGCAGATGACGCACCCTGAAGGTTTAAGAAAACTGCCTGTTGCTTTGCAGGACTGTTTGCTTTCAATTAATGGAATAAAGATTGCTTTCAACCAGAACAATTCTTTTATTAAAAAACAACCACTGAAGGAGAGAAACAAACATCAGCACTGAGGGGGACAGGGGAAGGTAGGGGGACAGGGGAAAGGTAGGGTCCTGGGACGGTTAAAAGATTTGTCTATGTCCAAGGATCATATCCAACCTTCTCCTCTGGAGTACAGCACAGTGGGTGCTGTACTTCAGCAGGGCCAAACTGCAGAGGGACGGGTGTTGAGTGCAGTGAGTACGGGAAGTCCACAGTGCTGGACTGTGACAGGGGAGGAGTGGAACGTAGCGAGTACAGACTGGAGCCAGGAGGTTGATAAGAGTGTGTTGGCAGTGTCTAGGTGCAGCACAGGAAGGAGTTTTGCAACAGCGACTGCTGAGGAGGGCGGGCGTAGAGCTGCTTGGTTTGCAGTACTAGTTGCGCCTGCAGCATGTCTGCTTGGCGCTCCATAACCTTTAAGAGCTGCTCCGTGGCTTTGTTCTGGCGTGCCGCTCCTCTCTTCGGTTTCTCTTCTCGCTCTCTCACCACTCCTTCGACTCTTGTTTTTTGGCCGCGGAGTGCATCATGACATCACGCAGAAAGTTCTCTCTAGTTTTTTCTAATTCTGCGCAGCCATTCAGCAGGAGATGACAGAGAGAGAGGCTGGGCTCCCAAGGTCATATCCTTGAAGTCAAAATGCAACGTTTTACAGAAGCAGTATTGTTTGCAACACAAAGACCACTGATTCAGTGATTTAAAACACAGCCACTATTCACATACCTATCAATAACTGGCTGACCCCAGGCAAGCACATGAGCCACAAGACCCCCAAAATGGTGAGTAACCACAGGGGCAATCAGTGTTCCAGGACTATATGGTACACTGGGCATATGGCTCTTGGGGAGAGCCAGCACTGTAGGGGAGGAGTTATAATCATTACTGTCCCCACATTTTCCAGAGGCTGTGTTCATTATGGAAGATATTTCGCTGCTGAGGTGAGCAGGGAATCAAGGGAGAGTCTTCTCCAAGACTCTGGCTTCCGCCCTGGCCCTTCTGCAGCTCAACCGTGTGCAGCAATGGTCCCATTGCCCCCTCCCGTGATGGCAGAGTGGCACAGGAAAGTTACCCTTAATGGGGCAAGAAACAAAGCAGCTCTGCCAAAGAACCTGCGGCAGCAGATTGCCCGCTATCTTCATGAGAGTTTCATGGAGATCTTTGAGGCAGATTCCCGTGAAGTGAGGGAGTCAATCAACACCCCATTCTGCCACTCAGACTAGGCATGTGGTGGTACATGCATCATACAGACACAAGCCTGCTTTCTGCAACCCTCCTGCCCCCAACAACTCACTTCAGTGATTCTCAAAATCAAAGCCACTTACCAGGGGCCTCCTCTCCTGTTTGCACTTCACCAAGCTCCAACAGTTGAGACTGGCTACCCTCCTCTAGGGTAGAAAAGAGCTCCTGGATGCATGCATCTCTGACCTCTGAGTCGTCCTCTGCCTCTGGGTCCCCCTCCACATCCACATCCTCATTCAAGATCTCCTCCTCCTGGCTAGGTCCACTCTCGACTGGCACGCGAGCCACCGAAGTATCCACAGTGGCCTTTGCAATGGAGGCAAAGTCGCCACCAAGTATCGTGTCCAGCTCTTTGTAGAACTGGCACCTTGTGGGCATAGCACCGGAGTGGCAGTTTGCCTCCCGCACCTTGTGGTAGGTGTTCTGCAGCTCCTTCACTTTGACCCTGCACTGCAGTATGTCCCGGTTATGGCCCCTTTCTGTCATGCATCATGAAATCTGTCCATAGGTATCATAATTCCTATGGCTGGAGTGCAACTGGGACTGGACAGCCTCCTCTCTCCAAATGCTAAGGTGGACCAGCAGGTCAGCATTGCTCCAAATAGGGGCTCACCTGGTGTGTTGAGCAGGCATGGTCACCTGGAAAGATGCGCTGAGACCACTGCATGCGTCACTGAGCAAACACGAAAGGGACTTTCAAAACTGCCAAGGTATTTAAGGGACGGGGATGATGGTTGGTCACCTGAAGAAGGCTAGTACAGTTCAAACCGATGACCAGAGAGGCAAAAACAGGCCTTGTGGGACACCTCCTTGAGACCAAACATAGCCCTGTAATCAACCAGGGTGTCTACACTGGCACTGTGATGCCGTAGCCCCGGCGCAGAAAGCTGTACACCTCTCATCAGGGTGGTTTTTTGTTTTTGTTTTTTTACAGCGCTGCAACTGTGCAGGCACCGGCTTGGCAGTGTGTACACCTTGGGAGTTACAATGCAGAAAGCTGCTTTAGTGCGCAGAAACTTGCCAGTGTAGACAAGGCCTAAGAAATGCTTTGAAATTTAAACCTGATAGAATCTCAGTAAACTCATTCCTCTACAGCACATTTTAAACCCAGTTGTCTTAAAATGGGTTAAAACAAAGCAATTAAGCAATGTTCAGCAGCGTACAAAAAAGAAGGACTATGCATCTTAACTCAGGAGTCAAGATACATGAATGAGTTTCTAAAATATATATATTTTTAAAAGTGGGGAAAGGAAACAAAGAATGAGAATATTAAGAATGTGCCACAAAAGCCCCAGTGATCTATTCCTAAAACTTATGTTCTTAGAAGCAGCAGTAGAAAGCGTCTAAAGCGGGAGACAAGCATCTACAGCAATGTGATTAGAAATGATTTTTTTTCTGGAAAATTAAATTCTCAAATCTGCCTCTGCTTATTCACCCCCGAGTTACTTTTCACACAGTTCATTTAAAGTTGCCTGAAATAAGTAACCAGGTCCTGCAGTTTATCCCTAACAAACATAGCCGTACACTATGTGCCACACTTTGAATAACGAGAGGCTCCCAGAGTGCACGTACATAATTTTGTTGTACTTCCTCACAGGCACTGAGTTCCCTTTCCTTACCCCCATTTCCTGCAGCTTTAAGAACTGGGTGTGAAATACATCTCCAAGTAGCAATCTAGAAGTTAAGCTCTACACAATTTTTTTAAAAAAAGAGACAAGCAATTGAAAACAAGCCTGATTCTTCATTGCTTTACACCACATCTAGTCATTATACTAGACTAGAGTCAGTGCAGAACTCTACCATATGAGAAAGACATTTTATGCCCACTTTGCATTGGTGTAAATGACTACATAAAGTTCAGAACAACAGCAAATCAGACCCTAGGAGTTCAAGCCATGACCATGCATTTAAATAAAAATTAGATATTGTTTGTATATTCATATTAAAAGGAGACATTCAGATACTGCTGGAGTGTAGGGAAAGGAAAATATTTAAAGTATATAATTTCTGACATTCAAAGGCACTTACATTTCCTGCTGTAAATGTGAACATTGGAAGAAGTATGATGGCTAGTTTTGCTTCTGGCATCTTTGTACACACTGCTGCAAGGATAGTCATTATAGCTCCTGACTGAAAATACATTAAAATACATGAAAGTGAGCTGAGATATTACACAAGGGAAATTTATTTTTCTGTACGTGAACCTATTTTGCTTGCTGCCTCTCTTTTCCAGTGCAGCCCTATGACAAGTCCCAAAGCACAAAACAGTATGGTAAGTTTCCTATAGAAATAAATCAAGGAATCATTGCTTTATTTTGAGATCTGAATGTACAAAAGCTGAAAGAATTGTTTCCTATGTCCTCACTGTCTGACCGCTAAAAAACAAGTGAACAAGTTGTAACCTTTTCTGAAAATCATGCCATTTGTAACAATCATAAATAACCGATGTTAATATAGTGCCCTTCATGCCAATGAATTTTAGAAATATACATGTAGCACTGCTGAAATGTAACTGTAGCTAAGGTGAAAGCAACCACTCAGTTTAAAGAATGCTGGACATCAGACGGCAACTTTTTTGGACAAGGAAACTGGAGCAAACCCCTCCTCTAACAACATAAGTCCATGGGATCTTCCAAGTCCATGCATGGATAGGATCGTAAACTGTATGCAAGTTTGCATGATAATATCAACAGCTGATCAGTGAGAAAGTTACTTTGTAGCAAATAAAATGACTTGCAAGATAAGTGAATCGTATGTTTATGGCATTAATTTAAATTCAGCTTATCAACTGCAGCTCTAGTTGTCCAACAAGTTCCTCCCTCCATTTGAAAAACAAAACATGTTTTTTTAAAAAAAGCCAGAACATAATATAAATAAAACCTCCAAAAAAACATAAATCTTGATCCAGCAGCAAGTTCACTTTACCCTTACTATAAGTTGAGTGCCTTAAAACATCCCAAAGCTTTGATAGCAGGTATTTTTATTTAGAAAAAATTTAAGCAGAACAGAAGATAAGCATACCACTCCTGCCAACTTCAGAAATTCTATAAATTGAGCGTGCTCAAGCAAAAGTTCTATATTTTTGGGAAGGAAGTTGATGGGAAACATTTCACCAGCATTCCTTGTTAATTTCTACCGTCCCTGATCATATGATCTCTTGTGATCTCTTCAAAAAGAATATAATTTTCAATAATTAGAGCATAATTATGCACTACAGCTTCATGTAAAAACCTTTATAAAACAGTGAGTTCAGTTCTACAGCTTATCTGCTCAGTGACAAGAGATCCTGCTATTAAGCACTAGTTTACAACCATTAGCATTTAGCAATATTGGTTCTGGGCTGCTGTACCAAGGGCTTGGAAGAATGGCCCAGTTCTCACACAGGAATGACTGATTATTCTTAACGCTGGTAACCTCTGCCTGCCTTCCCAAGCTAATATCTCTCTGATTTTTAAGAAAGCTGTGGAATATAGTACTTTGAAACTGGTTTTAGTGATGTTATGAGATATAGAATTTGCCGATTTTAAAACGTATGCTGCTTACAGCTCCAAGTGATGGTCCAAATCTTCCAGTAGTTACTTTACTGACGTAACTGACAAATGTGGAGATAACACCTAAAAAAGGTGAAATTACTGTTAGAATCCATATCAGGAAGGTAAGCGAGGAGCAGGAGGCTCTAAAACATTGCCTGAATGTTTGCATGAGGTATCTTGCACACTAACTTTTTAACTTAATTTTTTGAGGCAGCAGAAATGGAGACTAGAAACAGTTGTAGTTTTGTCTGTCATCTCAGGGATGTCCTAAGACAATGTTAAAAACTAATAGTTCAGTGATGAAGCATGACTTTAAATACAAGGCTCGCACTGTGACAGGCTAAAACCAAACATTCCCATGTGATCAGTGCTCTGTTCTGCAGCAGTTCTTTGGGGGCAGGGACCATCCTTTTGTTCTTTGTTCAGTGCCTCACACAATGGGGGCCTGGTCCATGACTAAGGCTCCTAGGTACTTTGGTATTACAAATAAATCATTAAAATAAGCACTGTGGTTGGGGTACAATACCCTATGGGAATGAAGAATCAGTGTCTGCAGCCAGGGAAAAATACGTTAATGTCTCTCTCACTTCCTATTTGCATTAAGTATGATCATGACATTTCTTTATAAAGTATTAATGTTTTGAAAAATTACCTGCAGAAAGGTACACTGCCATGAACTGCTCACGTCCCAAAAGAGAGACTATACTTGAAGAAAAACTCCACAAGACATACATATTTGCAGCCATGTGGAACAAAGAGAAATGACTAAATGTAGAGAGCAGCATGGGAGAGCAAAGGACTCCTGCAAGAAGAAGAAAACTAGTGGTTACTGAGGAACAAATACAGGCCATTTTAGTATTTTTATTTTCATCTGTGTGCATAAGTACTTACAGCATAACCAAGAGAAAATATAGTTCTCAGACTTCTTAAATAGTTCATAAGCTTTAAACATGTAAAATGCGAGAAATGTAATGAGCATCAGATTCAGTGTGGTGACTGCCGAATCATGCAACATTTTCTAAGAAATCTGTCACCCATGTGAAATAGTACATTAAAGATTTCCTTGTGGAGAGTTTACATGGATTTTTCAAAAGATTCCACACCATTCTTTGGAGAGTGGGAAAGCCACTTTTTTTTTCATTATGAGGGTTTTGTCCAATTATAACCGCTTAGGTTAAGGTATGAAGGAGAATCTTAGCTTTCATTTAAAAAAATGTCTAGTCCTATTCAGTGCAATGATAAAATAGACAGAAATCAATCTCTAGTTCAAAGTCTGAAAATTTCAGGGGACCATAAATCAACTGGGAGTCCAACTCCCACTGAAATTCAGTTAGTTGCCCAATTCCCTTAGGCTTTCCAAATCCCTGCCTAAAAGGCACAAACATCTGGGTTCCACTTCTACAGCAGGAATGAGGGATGGGAGGTATCAGAAGAGCCCCCTCCATCATGCATCCTCCACACCCCGTCTCTATTTTGGAAATGGACCCCAACTGCTTGTGCCTTTAAGAGCCCACAGTAAACATTTTCAAGGCTATTTTACCATGAATAAAAGCTGAGATTCTTCTTCATGTGGAGAAAAGGCCAGCTCTGTGGCAAGGGACTTGTAGGAACCCTCTCATGCTCACTGGCAAGTATATAATTGTTATATCATGATAAGCGAATTGCACACCATTCTGCATGTGTGGTGGTGCCCTCTCCCCTGCACTCAAGCCACTAATTCCTAGCAGTGGGGAATATTAATGTTCAAAAATAAAGAACAACTTCAAAACAGCTTTTTTAAGAACCATAAAAATGGTTTGTTTCCTCCCAAAAGACAAGGAAGACCAATAATCAGGACAGAGCTAGGACTTCATTCCACTATGAGAAAAATTCCTTTTGCGAAGACAAACTATTTGTTGTTCAGCCGGCACACTTGAAGATACTAGACCTCAACATCTTGACATTATGATCTCTAGCAAAGCTATTCTTGGAAAAAAATATGTTTCTATAAATATATTATTTATAATTTACCCCTCACCAAGGCCCGCCTGTTGAATTGGACGGATGGACATATACCCACACACAGGACACTTACTAGAGGCTGGATTAGATGTGAAGTACGTAATCATTGTCCGCTGCATACAAGGGATTCTCCATAAACAGAACACAAAGACATTTGCAGCTATGATACCTAATAAGAAAAAATCCAATTTAGAGACAAAGTATGAATATAACATGCAAGAATGAAGCACTTGGTAGCAAAGTTTCAGAATTTCAGAACCACATTTACAACAATATCCACATTTTTCCTTTGCTAGTCCCATATAAAATGGCAATTTTTAATTTTTATTTTCTGATGATTTTAAGAAAAATGAACTGGAATTCAGAAATCTTTACACGATGAAAACCCTTTTAACAGAAGTCACATTTTGTATCTAAACTAGTGTTCTTTAGTTGCACAAAATACACACAAGTATACTGTCCAGTGAGTCACTTTGCAACCAATCTGCTACAACTAATCTTCCAAGAAATCTGCAACTACAAATTTCTTTGCAATTTACAAATTGTTGTTTACTTACTAAGTTTTAATTTTGATCACATTCTAATTTAGATAAGAATGTAAATGATTGAGAGCAGACTGATGAAAGTTGACATCCTTGCATGTTTCCTTCCAGGTATTTACTGACACCTAAAACCAAATTAAAATATAGCTTTGGTTCTGGAAAGCACATAAAACTGTTTTTAAAGATCTGAACGGTTTATATTATAAATCTGGCATTCCTGGGGATGGGGAGGGAGGGAGAGAGAATTTCTTTCCTTGTAAAAACTTAAGATTCCTTATTTTCATGACTTATGTGAAAGACTCCTGCTGAACTCAGAGCAGAAAAATATTTTCAAGGCTATTTATATCTGAAATTCTCTATTTAGAATCTGTATAATCTACTTTCTCTGAGCTGCTTTTAGCTTTAAGAGAGAGGCTATCCTATGCTACAGTGCTTTCTTATTAACCAAAGATTTCATTATGTGCTCAACACCACCAAGTTATACAAGATCTCAACAAGGAATTTTTGCAAAATAATTCCAAATCTGTTCTGGTGCAACATGGCAGATAAGTATGTTTGAAAGGTTTCAGTGTATACCAGTTAAATTTACATGTAATATAAATAAGGCCCTATTTAATTTGCAATATTGTGGAAACTGAAAATTCCACAGTATTAGGTTACCATTGCAATTTTGACAATAGGAGCCCTGGGCAGCTGCCAAGAGTGGAAAATCACAGAACAGTAACAATAGGCTTTATTACTGCAAATAAGAAGGTCCATGATCACTTTTACGCAGTTTTCCATGACTTGTCCGCAACTCAGCTACAATTTTTTGACAATCATCCTGCAATTCAAGTAGGGCCTTAAATATAAATATTATCCATATATTGAGAATCACCACAGAGACTATGCATGATTAACTTTCCACCTGAATTTTCCAAATACAATATTGGCACCCCTTTGTTTAGACATAATAAAGGCTTAAGTTGGATGTTAAGAGTAATCTAAAATATTGTATAAAACCAGTTGATCAGACCTGATATTTAGCTGGAATTCTTTAATGTGTCTATGACTGCCCTAGACATTCAAGATAAGTGCAATTTATTTTTAGACTACCAAGCAATCCTTTAAAATGAGGCAGAAAGTGGCTGAAACCGATTTTGTCCTTAAAAAATTACTTTTTCTATATAAATTTATGTTTTATGACAAATGGAAACACTGGTTATTTAGACTCCAGTATGATTAATAGAAATCTGCTCAGGTACTCAATAAATATTTTTTACATACAGCATACATAACACAGAGCATGTTCTAGATTAAATGCCATAAATTTGCTATTTCTCATCTATTTTTCTCTTTAATCTGAATAGCTATGTGAGATGTCTATTAATGGGTTTTCAATAATTCTGTATTAAGCAGATTCCATGCAACTCCTGTTAAATATAAATACCTTTGTATTATGTAACAAAATCTGATACACAACAAGATAGCTACCTCCTGTTTGCAACATTGTGTATGCAGTCACAGGAAGCAGTGAATTTATGCTGCAACACATCATGGAGAAAAATTACAACATGTTTCCATTGTTTCCAGTTATGGTGCATAAAACTGCATGATATTCCTGGGATGACAAAGAATATTTCCAGAAAAAGGAAACGATAGCCATATTACTCAGTAGTACACTGTAAATCTACCTCTCATGAGAAAGCTGTTAACTTGAAGGACAACCAATATTCAACATGGTTTATGCTGGTAGTAATAGCACTGCTTTTCAGGCTCTGGCAACGCTGTAGAAATTTTTTACTATGCTGCTTCTGAGGGTCCCTCATGACCAGTTTTCACTGTACTTCTATACATGTAGCGGAAGGAAGATTCTGACTAATACTACACAATATTCAAAACAAGTGAGTGGAGATTTCAACTAACATACAAGAAATATGTTCTGTGAGAAGGAATGGGTAGCAGATGCAGATGGGGAATGAAAATAGCGTGTACGTACACAGATTTGCTTTGTTTCTTACAATCGATAAGCATGGTATGAAAGCCATCTATTGTGACATACTGTACCTGTTTGCCATAAGTCTCTTCCTGTGAATGTCTAATACTTGTAAGCTAACACAAACCTGTCACAGTCCGCTGACCCTCACTCAGGCTATTCCACCACTTGTTAACCTGAAAGAGAATAAGTAGTATTCACTGACCTCCCAAAATAGCCAGGATCTCAGAACTATTTGAAAAATCACATAAGGTTCCACTTAAATAAATACATAAAAATCAAGGTTTTTTTTGTAAACAGAAGGATTGAGTTAATATACGCTTCTAATATTCAATCTGCTAGACTTAAAATAGCTTTTTTTATAGAAGTTATATTTCCTGTTCATATATTTTTTAAAATCTCCTCTTTCAGTTAAATAGCCTGTTATAGAAAAAAATCCAATCCTTACATAATATTAAACGGCAGAGCCCCATTGAATTCCAAAGAATGATATCAGTTTATACCAATGAAGATCTTGTGTATTTATGTGCATCTCCTAGGCCAGGGGTGGGCAAACTTTTGGCCTTAGAGCCACATTGGGGTTCTGAAACTGTATAGAGGGCCAGGCAGGGAAGACTGTGCCTCCCCAAACAGCCTAGCTTCTGACCCCTATGCACCCTCTCCCACCTTCTACCCCCTGACTGCCCCCTCAGAACTCCTGACCCATCCAACCCCCCTGCTCCTTGTCCCAAGTGCCCCCTCCCAGGACCCCCCATACCTAACCACCCTCTCCTGGGACCCCATCCCCTATCCAATCCCACTGCTCCCTAGCCCGACCCCTGTTCAGGTCCCCACCCCCTGACAGGCCTCCCAGGACTCCTACGCCTATCCAACCCCTTGTGTTCCCCATCCCCTGACCACCCCCACCTGGAGCCTCCGTCCCATCCAACTGCTCCCTGCCTGTGCCCCAGGATCCCCTGCCCCATATCCAACCCCACCACTACCTGCCCCCACACCATGCCACTCAGAGCACCAGGACTGGCAACCCCACCGCCTGGCAGACTAGAGTGCCAGGGCAGGCCGGCAGCTCAGCCGCACTGCCCGGCAGGAGCTTGCAGCCTGCCGCCCACACTGCTGGCAGCCCATCAAGCTGAGGCTGCGGGGGAGGGGGAACAGCAGGGGAGGGCTGGGGGCTAGCCTCCCCAGCTGGAAGCTCAAAGACCAGGCAAGATATTCCCACAAGCCAGATAATACCCGCAGCCTGTAGTTTGCACACCTCTGTTCTAGACAGAGACTCTTACTGACAGCTATTTGTGGTCTCACATCATCCACCTTTGAGAGTCCACCTTTGTGCCAAAGGTCATTTTTGGCAGAAGCATCTCACAGGATGTGGCATTCACTCCCCCTTGTATCCAGTTCAGGCCATCCCTTCTCCACCTTTAAGAAACCCCCTAGAAAAATGTATTATGATCACAGGCAACTCTTAGGTGTGCTTTTTTCCTTCTGTCCCTTTCTAAAAGTCCATTTTAAATATTTA
This sequence comes from Chelonoidis abingdonii, assembly GCF_003597395.2. NCBI lineage: Eukaryota > Metazoa > Chordata > Testudines > Testudinidae > Chelonoidis > Chelonoidis abingdonii. Next base: position 46,177,735 of record NC_133776.1, on the reverse strand, counting down.
AAAAAAAAAACAGTTGGTTTGATTATATTAGTTTTATAACACTCCAAGGTGCTACATAAATTATTTCTGTAAGTTGGACAAAAAGTAACCAAATAAGATTTCAGTGAATTGTTCATTTCAAAGTCATCACTTCCTCTCTCCCCACATCCTTAATTATCTGGCATAGGATCTAGATAAACCCACATCAATATTTTCTCCCCATCATATCCTCCAGTATGGCCATTATGCAAACATGATTTTGTGTAATACAAAAAGCCTAAATGCCTTCACTAACTAGCACTGGATACTGAATTTAGAAGGTTACTTGTATTACCAGATGGAGATGGGAACTGGAGATTTTTTTTTTTTTTAAATGTATTAGCAATGACATGGTAGTTTTGTTTATTATATTTTTGATAGCTAATTAGAATCCAGCAACCCTTTCCTATCAGAGAATTTAGTACTAAACTTGTTTTCTTCACAATTTCTAAATACTCTTAAGGGGCAACTTAGATCTTACATGTGATTCATATAAACACAGATGACGAGACATGCATTTGGACAGGAGTACTACGGTGTATTCAACTCGCATCATGGACACAGAGGGTTCCTCTGCATCCTGCTCAGGGCACAGTGCCTCTGCAGCTGCACACTGACCCTTACTAATAGTGAAAGAAACACACCAGGACTAGGAATCAGATCTGCTCTACTGCTTGCCAAGGAACCAACCTCTCCATGGACATAATCTACAGAACCCATTTCTTATATTTTAAATGAATATATTACAGCAAAGTGCAAGATATGGTATCCAGTGTTGCCAACTGATAATTTTATCATAAGTCTAGCAATATTTGGTCTTTGTCTTAAAGTCACAAATTCTGGAGTCAGGTGTTTACTTGGGAATTTTTTTTTTAATGTTCATTTATTAAAAAGTTTCTAGCCTTTATAATTGCAAAGAAAAGCTTGAAAACATGGAACTTAAAGGCTCAAAACCCAGAAAACAAGAATCTCATATTTATGCCTTTTTTTTTTTTTATTAATCTCATGATTTTTAAGCCAGAGATTTTTTAACATTGAGGGTCGGCAATGCTAGGTCTCTAGCACAATAAAAAAGTGAGTGGCATTTTAAGATCTATTAGACATACCAAGATCTACTGGTCTCCCTTTTTTCTTTTTGGGTGGTGGGGAAGCAAGAAGGGGGCTGCTATTTCATCTCTTCGGTATCTATTTGATAGCAGTGCCAAATGTTTAGTTTTCATCTGTGCTAACTGTGAAACAGCTTCCTTTAGAATTAACATCTAGCACACTGTAAGCTGCAAGCCTGTCTCCCCAGCCCAGAAAGGACTAATGCCACCCCCAAAAGTCTGTTCAGGCCCTTCCTTCAAGGTCCAGTTTCATTCTTTAAATATAAAACTCAGAGTAACACACACAGTTATCCCTCTGATCAAAACAGTTTGCAGGGCACCTGAGGCTTTTCTCCTTGCATCTCTTCCCGCTGCTCCAGAGCCAGCCATGGGAGTCAACTTCCTTCCTGCAGCTCTCCTAGCCCTTTACATAGGAATTAACTGACCCATTCCCAACTGGGTCTGATAATAGAACAGGGCAGGCTGGCCAGCCCCAACCACCCTGACCCTTAAAGGGACAGACCATCCTGTTATGCAAACCTGTGTCATTTCTGCCATACAACACTAATTAGAAAAGTTGTTAAAGTGCCAAGAATTTGTACTATAAAAGAAAGACAAGTATCTATTACTGTACTCAATCAATACTAGAGGCATCAATATACATGCCTGATTTTAAGTTTGTTTTATACAGTGTTGACCACATGGCAGTCTTCCAAGGTTACATTACTGAGGTTGGTCAAGCATCATATTCAGTAAAACACTAAGCACACTATTCATATGCAGTACATGCTATTATAGTCCTATAGTCACTGCACAAGATAGTTATGTTCTGGGTACCTGCTTTCTGAAGTCCCCATTTTTCTGAGGTCGTAACTTATCCATCCAATCTGCTCGAGCCTCGTCAAAATAGTTCTGGACCCGGGATTTTAGGTATTCATACTGCCAAATAGCAGCTGATCCAAATGCACAGCCTGTAAACTATGTAACATTAGATGCATTCAAAATCAAAGTCTAATATGGAAGACAAATCCTTATACAATTTTAGGTAAAAATATAAGAATGTGCTCCTACAGCACTTACATATTAATACTATTAAAAACATTCAAAGAGTGAGGTTCTCACTGAATTATGTAGCAATATTATTGTATTACACAATATTTAATAAGAGCCTTCTTTTATGGTTATCTTGCCAGATATTGCAGGTTACTGCCTACCTGCCAGCTTGTGGCGGGATTAGACAATACCGTGCCACAAAAATCAGGACTCTTGTTGTAAAATTTAGGGTCATTGTGCTAAACCTCTGCTCCTTTCTACTTGTTAGGAGAGGTCTTCATTCCCTTTCTTTCAGGCGGAGGGAGAAGGGAAACAGGTACCAGAGGATGGGACACTGACTGGGATGTAACAGGAAAGCGACTCTGAATGCATCCAGTGAAGTGGGTTTTAGCCCACGAAAGCTCATGCTCAAATAAATTTGATAGTCTCTAAGGTGCCACAAGTAATCCTCATTCTTTTGACCTTCAAGGATGATTCAGAAAGGTTGTAGAGTATATGAAAACAGCTAGCAGTTTGTTTAGCTTCAGGCTGACTTTTTTTAACCTTATGTGGGAAAGAGAGTAGTAGTGGCAACACTCAGGGCTCAATAAGAAGCGAGTTGAATAATACATGTAGGGGAAACGTATTCAAGAATATTCTCTCCCTTTGAAAGGGATGGCAGCTCCTTTAGGACTGGCAAGCAAGACAATGTGCAGATTAGAAAAATACAGGACTATTTAAGCAGGCATTCCCAGATTAATGGGGTAACAATTTGGTAATACTCCTTCTGGAAGAAATCCACCAAACCCACTGAAGATAGTGAGTTAAAATAGAAAGAAGTATGTTCTGAGAAAACTGTTTAAAAAAATTAAGAAAAGGTACCTTGATAGTGACAGGAGTACAGCCTCATGCAATAAGCTTCTGGGATTTAATTGCATTATTTTTAATGTAATACTCTTGCTTATCATGCACAAATTCTATCGCAGTCACCTGCGCAAGTAACTCCGCATCAATGCTACTTCTAATAAGTGTAACATGATGGCACAAACAATTACCCCAATTGTAAAAAAGAACGGCTTCACAAGACGCTTCAGTGAAGGGGAAGATGTATAAAAGACTGTTTCTTGTATTGGAGGAGACAGACTGCTTTTGTATGGTTTGGAGCCAGTTTCTTGGTCTGGTTTTCGAGGTTCAGTCTTTTGTGGCACTCTTTTGAATCCATTTCTCTGCTGTGTATATAAAGTAAACCTGGGGGAAAAAAAGAAATGTGTGCCAAATACAAAGTCAATGTTGACTCACTATTTCTATTTAAACTCAGACTGTCTTATTATCTAGACATTACAGAAACTTTTTGGTAGGGTGGGGGAGATAGCCCAGCTAACTTCTTCACACAACTTTAAAGGTGTGTGTTCTTCACCTGCATGCTACAGAATTTCCTTGCTTCAGGAGTTACTTTGCCTTTCAGAGAATGGGGAAACTAGCTATTGTGTGTTTCATACTCTCATTTTCCAGTCTAGCTTGCACAAGGATATGAATATACAATAATCATGGTATCAGCATACTAGCTAAAAGTGCTGGCAACATGGTACAACTCTACCTGTTCTTCATTGTGTTAGGAAACTAACTCAGACAATTCATTTCCCAGAGCTGGGGAGCTGCTAGGCAGCAGTTTAAGTTTCAGGCCTGGGAATGGCCAAGTTAATTTTCTGTTACTTCAAGTGTAATCCTTAGTGCATCATCCTATTATCAAGTAATATGGTTAAAATAACACCACTGGATGGCAGTGCGCTTGAGTTAATGCTGAAGGCATTTCAACTGTGGGAATTTCCTCATTTTAATGCTCGATCTTAGTACTGCATTACCACCTGGGGACAGTGCTCTCACTCGGTTAAATGCCCCAACGCTGGTTCTACACAGCCGGGCTCCACTCCCAGGAGCTTTTCAATATTTCCTCTAAAACGCGGCTCTGGCCGAGCCTGGACCACGCAGCGGCCGGCTGGAGGGGCAGGGCCCCGCCAGGACACAGGCCAGGGGGAGACGGGCAGAGGCCAGGCTGGGTCTCGCCGGTTAAAACCTTCAGCTCGCAGCCGGGGCGTTGCTCACTGAGCCTGAGGGGTCGGTGACAGCCCGCAAGGTGCTGGGGCCCTTCCCACCCCACCAGCATCCATCGGGGGCACGGACTCCGTCCCCGGTGCCTAGCACCAAACCCCCCTCCCGGCTCATCGCACCGGCCTCAGCGGGGACCCCGTCCTGGGCGGGCCGCTCCCCCCATACCTGTGCCCCCGGGAGCGGCGGCCGCTCAGCACCTCTCGGCTGCAGAGCCGGGCCCAGCAGCTCCACGCCATGTTCCGACCCTGGCCCGCCCTGGGCCTCAAGCGCTTCCGGAGCACCCGGCAGCCCCGGCCGCCATCTAACCAGGGCGTCACAAGGGGACAGGGGAGGGCTGGATCCCGGCCATCCTACAGCGGGGGGGGCGAACAGCCCACCGCACGCACACATGCCTGGCCGGCAGCTACCGCTCCCGTAGAGACTGCACGGTCGCTCCCCAGGCACTATGTTGAGGAGGATATTTCTGGTACTCCGGTCAACAGCAGCCGCCACGTTGAGGATATAGGCCACATCCCACTGTAGCCGCCATGTTGAGAAGGTCATCCCCTGTTTGCCAGCGTCACTTCGGCCATGTTGAGAAGGGCATTTCCCGTATTCTCCGCTCAGCCTGGACCGCCATGCTGAGAAATTCATTACCACGTGACCATAGAGGTTCCCCCCACCCCCGCTTGCTCTCCATGCTGAGAGGGGCATTTTCGAAGAGTGATGTTACCTTCTCCGCGCTTTGACGCCTAAGTGAAAAGCTGTTTCAAAGATGGCGGCCATCAGGAGGCGCACAGGGCTCTGGTGTCTGTGGGCCTCCTGGGGAGGGCTGGAGATCCCACTGGGTCTGCTATGGAGGGGTGCTGACCCTGGGGGCTGAGGGTAGCACCTGCTGGGGGGGGAGGCAGTAGACCAGCAGCAGGAGGCCTTGGGCCTGTGGGAGCCCCATGGCAGCTCCTACGTTCTCCCCTAGGCCCTGCAAGCCTGTGACAGGGCCGTCCTTAGGCATATGCAGCTGCCTAGGGCACCATGAAATTTGGGGCACCAAACTGCCCCAAATTTCATGGTGCCCTGGGCAGCTGCATGTGCTGCATACATGGCAGCCCCAGCCCCAGCGACTAGCCAATAGCATAGCGGGGGGTGGGAGCAGCCGCTTCCCCTGAGCACATTTTCCAAAGTGGTTCCTTTCCAGGCAGCCAGCACTGGGCTCTGGATTAGTTTTGCGTGCGGCCATTGTCTGGCTCTCAGCTCCACACCACCCTCCTGCATCCCCAGTCCGGCAGTGCAGCCACCAGCGCAGCAGGGGGAGGGGACTGAGGAGCCCCCTACCCCCCATAGACTCACTGGCGGCGGGAAGCGGAGCCCCACGGCTGGGAGCTGGCGGGTAGAGCTGGCTGGAGCCGGTCGCTCCACTAACCACCACGGGTGAGTTGGGGGAGGGATCCCAGCAACCCCATGCAGAGCAAGGCGGCTGCACGGCAGGGAAGGCAAACACCTCCTGAGCTGTCCTGGGTGAGCTCTTGGTCCTGGGCTGGTGATGCAGGAGGCCGAAACCTTCCCTCAGAGTCAGTATTGAACCAGCGCCAAAGCATGATGCTCAGGGGACACTGTGCCGCCATCTCTCAGGAAGCTTAAAACCAACGTCCTGACCATGTGTGATCAGTAAAGTGTCCGCTTCCTCACTGCTTAACCCTCCTGTCCTGGCCAGCATGGGCGATTGCATCCTGCTGACCCATCTTGCCCCTGCAGTTGTGACAGGAGGAAACCGCTGCATTTCAGGCTGAGATGAATGGTCTCTCTGTCTGTACAGATGTATTGTATAAAGCACAACACATGAAGTGCATCAATGGCAAGTACTGGTATGGGGCTGGCATGATAGCCAGGGCACCATGATACTGTGTTGCATTGTTTGCATCTTTAGTTGTGATGATGCCTCACTGCAGGATACTATTGTATGTCCTGGGGCACAGTCATTATGTGACACCATCACAATGCACTACATTAACATGCAGCTTTAATGGCTTATGCTCATGGGACACAGGACATTTACAACAGTAGAATCATAGAACTGGAAGGGACCCAGTCCTCTGCACTCATGGCAGAACTAAGTATTCTCTAGACCATCCTTGACAAGTGTTTATTTAACCTTTATTAAAAACCTCCAGTGACGGTGATTCCACAGCTTCCCTAGGCAATTTATTCCAGAGCTTAACCATCCTGACAGGAAGTTTTTCTTAATATCCAACCTAAACCTCACTTGCTGCAATTTAAGCCCATTGCTTCTTGTCCTATCCTCAGAGGTTAAGAAGAACAATTTTTCTCTCTGCTCCTTGTAACAACCTTTTAAGTACTTGAAAAATATTATCATGTCCCCTCTCAGTCTTCTTTTTTCCAGACTAAACAAGCCCAATTTTTTCAATCTTCCCTCACCGAGGGCACATGCAAGTCCCGGGAAAAATATTTCCATCGGTAACAATCAAAATGTACAGCTCAGACATGGTAAGAAAAATGTTGTTTGAGAACATATTAGAGGTTGATTCAGTGGCATATTATCACCTAGGGCAGCAAATTTTCAGGGGTTGCAAATTTATAATAGTAGCATTTTTGTAATCACGGTATCAGTGACGCCACGATTCTACCAATCATAGCGCATATTGAAATCACCAACAACAGCGCAATGCCATTTAGTAAACATACTCGCGAGAAATTCTAAACGTTAATAATATGACCGGAAAGAAGAAATTAAGCGGTTCTCAATTTTGGATCCATGCGTGGTCCTGCGCTATAAGCAAAATCGCGCTATACAGATGCGCATTCAAGCAAGGGTCCACTGTACTTCTAATTTTATTTATAATAAAACTTATAAATGTTCAATTATTTTAATGATATTTAGATTCATTTTAGGTCAAATGAATTTGTAAAAAAACTAAAACACGTTCATATGGGGCCAGGAGCAGCAATTATTTCAGGGCCTGGGGCGGCAAAATCATTAATCCGCCACTGGATTGATTTAGAGATTTTTACTTTGTATATGTTGACATGTGATGGCGACGGTGTTTGTAGCAAAGCTTTAACTTTTTGACTCTCGACAGCTGTCATTAAATAATTGTTGTCTGACTCCCCCATAATTTCTTGCACTGTGAAAATGTAAATTGATAAAAATTGTGGAAAAATCTTTAAAATACATATTGATATCCATCAAAATTATAAAAAAAAAAAAATCAAATTCTGCTAAGCGTGAGACAGGGGCTTGTTATATCTCGCAGTTTTTTATCCTGGGGTTCACAGTAGTTATATATAAACCCAGTTCCTGAAATCTTGTGATTATGTGACAAGTTCATTTTTCATTCATAAAACAAAAAGCAGCTTCTGATAGCTCCGTTGTGGAGAAAAGCTTGAAAACATGACTCAAGTGAAAGAATATAAACTACAATTAAATAAATATACCTTATTTTAAATCTCATGGTTTTTTAAACTGATCTTATGGTTTTTTAGACCCAACTTGCGTTTTTTATTGCTTGGTGTTAGCAATACCAAGGGAGAGACTCAGTGATGGTGTCAGGTTTGGGAAGAACTGGACTGCAATAAGAAGTGGCAGAATCTGAGATGGCTTTTATAGTGCTTACAGGTCCAAATCAGGGACCAAGGCAGTGAACAGGCAAGTAAAATAGTCCCTGCCTGGCCTCAGAGAACTCATAATGTAGGACTGACAAATGCAATAAATGGATAAACAGAGACATGAGTGTAGGGTGATGGGCAAAGTAATGGTAAAGATGAATGTCATTTGCATATATTAGTAGTTTAATCATAGGAATCACAAGTGGTCACCGGCCAAATAAAAGTAACCCCATCAGTATCCTCATCAAGTGTAGGAATAGAGGCGGGAAAGCAGTCCACTTGCGGATTGTGGGGAATGAATTAAGATTTGTGGGGTTTTTTTGAATTTGCATCTTGTTTAACTGGATGGGGATTTTGTCTGCTAAGATGAATACTAGACAGTGACCTGAAGCAACCTCCTTAAGCTTGCTGTGTGATTCTCCTTTGTGTGTTCATATATTGCATTTTGTTTTAAATCTGTATTTTATCTCCTTCTAATCTGCACTGGTGGTCATGGGTCATGCTCAGAATTTGCTTGAATTAAGCAAGGACCAGGTTCCAGGCCACATATTTCTATTGTAAAAACATTTATTGCAATACTTTTAGAAGTGAAAGCAACATTGTAGTTAGTACTGTTCATTTATATACCTCCCCACCCCCTCATTCAACAATACAGCTAATTTGGTAAAAAGAATAAAAGAGAATTGAGTTTCATAATGTGAAGAGTCTTGCACAGCTCATATTTCCTCTTGTTTTATGATGTGGTTCCCCCATCCCCAATAACATTTGGAAGCCTTTCCAGGGTCTTACCAGAATTCACTAACTTATTTTCCAGCCTTAATATTGTTCTTTTATAGCCTTTACTGTCATGTCTGCAATCTACCAAAAATTTTGGTTAGGAAGTTTCTTTCTAATCTCAAATATGTTCTTGCCCTCCTATAAGGCATGAAAAACCTTTTAAAATTGTAGTTCTTAATTTGATATGGTCAGCAGAGCTACCCTTGCTAGATGATTGGACTCTTCCCTTGATTCTGTTGTCAGAACATTATGCCAAAGTCTTGTTTGGACAGTCCCCGAACGTGTTTGATTATTAGAGAGACAAGCGGGGTGAGGTAATAACTTTTATTGGACTAAATTCTGTTGTTGGACGGGACAAGCTTTTGAGCTTTATCCTGTAAAACATATTAGCTCACACATCTTATCTCATATCCTGGGACCAACATAGCTACAACAACACTGTAAACAGTGCTTAATTATTCAATTATTAGCATTTGTAAATGTCTCCATTGCAAATGTCTTCATAACTTAATTCTAGGAATGTGAAACAAGCACTTTTCACAAACATTTTTATATAATTAAAAGTACAAGAGCAACAACAAATCAGCCATCAAATCTGGCAGTCTTGTTGTCACTGGAAAGCTAGAGAGCTTGGAGAGTGAGCTATCTTGTCACTTTTGGAGATGGCTTTCATAGCAACATTGCATCATAATAGCAAGGCAGGGAAGGGATGATGTGAAGGTGACTCTTCAAGAAGGGTTAGAACAAGAGTCAAAAACCACTCCTTTGATTTTAAATGTAATTGACTAGAGTGGCATCTGTTGAACTTGCAGACATTTGAATTTTTGCAGCCTTTCCAATGATTGAAAATATTTAATACTTATCATGGATTAAACTTTATCTACTATCTCTTAAACAAAACCTCATTAGAATGCTGCAGATGAAAAATTAAATATTTGCAAGACAGGAAACTCTGGCTTTGTTTCCCAACCTACTGTAAACTATAGGAGACCTCTGTATTTCCAGTAAGGGCTATAGACCCCTACTATCTCCTTCCACATTACATATTCATCTGTGACCAACCATCTGACTCCTAAACACTGCTTGGAGACAAGACACTCCTCTTACTTACTCATTCTTCAGGAGTTACAAATATCAGCAACAAATTTTTAGGATAGCTCTAACCCCCGCCACTACTACCTTTTCTCTGCAATGGTCCAAAGAGCTAAACATCTTTCATCTGATACCTCACATACCTCGCCACTCAGAGAACTGAATCTGTTTCATCCACCTTATATCCATCCACCCTGCTAATATGACTGATACTACATCCTCCAGATTCAAACCAGACATGCACTTTTACTCTACTCAGTCTACAAGTATTGTTTGGAGCTGATGATATCACATCCATCCAACATATAGTACTAATACTTATAGTCACTGAGGTGAAAAGGTTCTTAAAATTGTACTTACATCCCTATTAGGAGAAGGCTGGATGTGGATATGGGGTTAGAATTCAGGTTGTTTGTGGAACCTAAACTCAGAACTTCCTGATTTTCGAACATCTTGTGTTTTGAATTACTGCATTCTAATGAAGGTGGATATATGTCCAACTTTGACTAGACTTAAAAATGTTGGGTAGGGCATTATATAAAGTTTTAATCTTATGATCCTGGATCCATAGCTATGTACCCTACAAAACCTATTAATCTGGGGTATTGGTCTGTTTGTTTGGTGTAAAGTCTGTTTGATCTTGTTGCATCTATTAAGCTTATAATTCGTTGCAAATTTTCTTAATGGATCATTAAATATATTTATTTTAATAGATTACAAAATTTACAAGTGTTTGGAAGAAAAATGTTCCCTTCTGAAATGTAGGGCTGAGACTTTTTAGTGGAATAGAAATATTTTAAAAACAGAATGAGCCTGATACTGTTTTCCTTGTTCAAGCAAACTCCCAATGAGTGAATGGGATTTGAGTACATAATTGTGGGCCAGAACCTGAATTTTTTATCTATATAAGACAGTGTGAATCTACAGTGCACTGGCTTGCTGAACAGTAATATAATAATTCTTCCTTGGAAAATTATTATTGGGGAGTAGGGGCGTCAAACACACCCTCTGTTAAGCGTATGATTAATCATGCTGTTAAACAATAATAGAATACCATTTATTTAAATATTTTTGGATGTTTTCTACATTTTTAAATATATTGATTTCAGTTACAACACAGAATACAACGTGTACAGTACTCACTTTATATTTATTTTTATTACAAATATTTGCACTTTAAAAAACAAAAAATAGTATTTTTCAATTCACCTAATATAAGGACTGTAGTGCAATCTCTTTATCATGAAAGTTGGACTTACAAATGTAGAATTATGTACAAAAAAGGCATTCGAAAATAAAACAATGTAAAACTTTAAAACTTACAAGTCCACTCAGTCCTACTTCTTGGTCAGCCAATCGCTCAGACAAAGAAGGTTGGTTACAATTTGCAGAAGATAATGCAGCCTGCTTCTTATTTACAATGTCACCTGAAAGTGAGAACAGGTGTTCACACATGGCACTGTTGTAGTAGGCATTGCAAGATACTTATGTGCCAGATGTGCTAAAGATTCACATATCCCTTCATGCTTCAACCACCATTCCAGAGGACTTCATCACCTTCTATGCTGATGATGGGTTCCGCTTGATAACGATCCAAAGAAGTGTAAGTACTGTAGTGCAATCTCATTATCAGGAAAGTTGAACTTACAAATGTAGAATTATGTACAAAAAAACCTGCACTCAAAAATAAAACAATGTAAAACTTACAGCCTACAAGTCCACTCAGTCCTACCTTTTGTTCAGCCAATCACTCAGACAAACAAGTTTGTTTACATTTGCAGGAGATAATGCAGCCTGCTTCTTGTTTACAATGTCATCTGAAAGTGAGAACAGACGTTCGCTTTGCACTGTTGTAGCTGGTGTCACAAGATATTGTGATAAACCCAGGCCAGTTGGGTACAGCAGAATAGCAGAAGGGAGATATACTGGCCACTGGATTAACAATTTTCTGTTCCCTGACCGACCAGAGCAGGGGCTGTTCGAGGCTAATGAGAACACCTCACTCTAATTAACCTGCAAAGAGTCAGGTGAGGCCATTAAGCTAATGTGACCACCTGACTCTAATTAAGGCCCTGCTGATACTATAAAAAAGGCTCACTTCAGTCAGGCAGAGGAGAGCCAGGGAGCCAGAGGAGAGGAAGTGTGGCTGAAGGGCTGGTTAATGCAGACACTCTCAAACCATCGGTAAGGGAGCCCTAAGGTAAGGGTGAGGAAGGGAGAAGCAGGAGAGCTGTGGGGAAGTGGCCCAGGGAAATGTAGCAACTCTGGCAGTGAAAGGTTGGCTGCCAACAGCTGCTACCATTAGCGTCCCTGGGCCAGAACCTGGAGTAGAGGGCGGGCCCAGGTTCCCCCCAACCCACCACTACAGGAACATCTCCTGGGAGGGAAAGTCAGGCCCCTGTCAGGACAGGAGGCTAAACTGTTCTGAAATAAGCCTCCAGGGACAACAGAGACTGTGAGAGTTCTCTCACCAACCTCCTTGCAGGCCTATGATGGAAAGAGCTCAGTAGACTGTAACCCTGGCCCTAGAGAGAGAAGGGCTACGTGGAGGGTCACAGTGAGCCACTGAGGCTAGCATAAACCACCTAGAAGTGCAGGACCCACGGGGACAAGGTCAGAGCTCTGCCACAATATTTACATGCCAGATATGCTAAAGGTTCATATGTCCCTTCATGTTTTAACCACCATTCCAGAGGACATGTGTCCATGCTGATGACGGGTTCTGCTCAATAACAGTCCAAAGCAATGCGGACTGATGCATGTTCATTTTCATCATCTGAGACAGATGCCACCAGCAGAAGGTTGATTTTCTTTTTTGGTGGTTTGGGTTCTGTAGTTTCCGCATCAGAGTGTTGCTTTTTTAAGTCTTCTGAAAGCATGCTCCACATCCAGTGGTGGATAAACAAATTTGGCACCCCTAGGCCCTCAGAAAATTGCTACTTTCCTCCCCCCGTGACAGCTGACCTTTGCTCCCCTGTAGTAAGCCTGGGGAGGGAGGGGGGAGAAGGGGAGTTACAGCATGCTTGGGGGATGCCAGCACAGGTGAGCTGGGGCAGGCAGCGGTTCCCAGCCCCCCCGGGTTACTCCCCGTGCCCGTGGGCCGCAGCTCACCTCTGCTCTGCCTTCTCCAAGCACGCTGCTACTCGATTCTCCCTCCCTCCGAGCACTTTCGCGCGGCAAGCCTGGGAGGGAGGAGGGAGAAGGGAAGCATGGCGCGCCTGGGGGAGGAGGCGGGCTGGGGATTTGGGGAAGGGGCGGAGTTGGGGAGGGGTCACGAGCAAATTTGCCGCCCCTGCAAATTTGCCGCCCTAGGCCTTGTTGGCCTAGGCGATAATATGCAGCTGTCCACACATTGTCCCTTCCAGATTTTGGAAGGCACTTCAGGGTATGTGTAGTAGAGCATGACTGGGGCTCAACCCTCCTTCAGGGAGGGGAGGGGAGCCACGCCGTCTCACCACACTCCGGCCTTCCGGTTGGGTTGAGCAAACAAGGCAACACACACAGTCTGAGCTCAGGCCCTTCAGCAGGGGCTGAGCAAACAAGGCAACACACAGTCTGAGCTCAGGCCCTTCAGCAGGGGCTGAGCAAACAAGGCAACACACAGTCTGAGCTCAGGCCCTTCAGCAGGGGCTGAGCAGGTAAGGCCACAGTATATAGTTGAGCCCAGGCCCTTGGGCAGGGCGGGGCAACATACAGTTTGAGCTCAGGCCCTTCAGCAGGGGCTGAGCAGGGAAGGCAACCACTGTCGGTGGTCTCCTTAGGCAAAGGAAAGGGGGAGTCTGCCACCCTTAAAAGGGCGGCAGGGGGAACGCAGGCCCTCCCACTCCACTGCATTCCAGCCCGGGGCCCTAGCAGCGGTCAACGCCACTGACGGTCAGTGGGGGATCCTGACCGAAACACACTGACATGGGCTCAGACGAGTCTGCAGCCAGACGGGAGTCGGCTGCCCCCGGGCCACTTCCAACCTCCCCTTCCCTGGGTACCTGCCCCTCGGCAGCGTCATCCAGGGGGTCCCAAACCATGGGTTCCTCAGCAGGCTCGGCGGCGGGAGGTCCAGTCCACTCCTCCAGGTACCGGGGTTCAGGCGGTCCGGTCCAGTCCTCACGGTACCAGGGTTCGGGCGGTCCGGTCCACTCCCCCACAGGCCGAGCGTCAGAGGGCTCAGCCGGCTGCTCTGGGTACTGGCCCCAGAGGAGGTCAGGCCAGTACCCTTCCGGATACCGGGCGCGGGGTAAGCCGGGCCCAGCAGGAGCTCGGGCCTCAGCGTCTGCCTTCTTTGGCAGCCTCCTCCTAACTGAGGGCTGGGGCCGGGCTTTTATACTTCCTGTCCCGCCCCTTGACTTCCTGGGGGCGGGGACAGGCAGAGGGGGCCTTGGACTTCCGGTCCTGCCCCTTGACTTCCGGGGGGTGGGGATAGGCGGCCGGGCCTCCGCCCGGGGCCACAGTTTTTCTGGCCTATTCCCTTCAGGAGCGTGGGGGAGGGGGGCCCCCTCGCTACAGTATGTCTAGACTACCCACCGTATCGGCGGGTAGCGATCGATTTCTCGGGGATCGATATATCGCGTCTCATCTAGACACGATATATCGATCCCCGAAAGCGCTCCCGTCAACTCCGGAACTCCACCAGCGTGAACAGCAGTAGCGGTGTCGACGGGGGAGCCTCGGATGTCAATCCCACGCCGTGAGGACGAGAGGTAAATCGCTCTAAGATGCTTTGAATTCAGCTACTCTATTCACATAGCTGAAGTTGCGTATCTTACATCAATCCCCCCCGCCTCCAGTGTAGACCAGCCCTCAGATTCTTAAACCTTGGGTTGAGTGCAGTAGCTATCTTTAGAAATCTCACATTGGTGCCTTCTTTGTGTTTTGTCAAATCTGCAGTGAAAGTGTTCTTGAAATGAACAACATGCTGGGTCATCATCGGAGACTGCTATAACATGAAATATAGGGCAGAATGCAGGTAAAACAGAGCTGGAAATATACAGTTCTCCCACTAGGAGTTCAGTCACAGATTTAATTAATGCCTTATTTTTTTAATGAGCATCATCAACATGGAAGCATGTCTTATGAAATGCTGGTCGAAGCATGAAGGAGCATTCGAATGTTTAGCATATCTAGCATGTAAATACTTGCAATGCCGGCTACAAAAGTGCCATGCAAACGCCTGTTCTCACTTTCAGATGACATTGTAAATAAGAAGCGGGCAGCATTATCTCCCATAAATGTAAACAAACTTGTTTGTCTTAGTGATTGGCTGAATGACAAATAGGACTGAGTGGACTTGTAGTATCTAAGGTTTTACATTGTTTTGTTTTTGAATGTAGTTATGTAACAAAAAACAATCTACATTTGTAAGTTGCACTTTCATGATAAAGAGATTGCACTAAAGTACTGTGTATGGCGTGAATTAAAAATACTATTTCTTTTATCATTTTTACAGTGCAAATATTTATAATAAAAATAATATAAAGTGAGCACTGTACACTTTGTATTCTGTGTTTTAATTGAAATAAATATATTTGAAAATGTAGAAAAATATCCAAAACATTTAATACATTTCAATTGGTATTCTAATGTTTAACTGTATGATTAAAACTGATTAATCATGATTAATTTTTTAAATTGCGATGAATTTTTTCGAGTTAGTCGTGTGAGTTAACTGTGATTAATCGACAGCCCTATTAAGGCTATATTAAACATATTTTTCTGTCTTCTAATGCAATTTAACAGCAAGAAACAAAGGGAAGCTGACACAATGTGCGCAATCAGCTGTTATCAGGCCACCCTCAAGTGATCCCCAGAATAGTTTGAAAATGTCTTGCAATTAGATTTTCTAGCATAATGATTGATTTTTATTTAATTTAATTTGTTTATATTACTGAAGCCAGCCCGTAGCGTAATACTATGAACTCATATCCACCAGTCAATGATCTGGCAGTGAAGCCTTGATTTTTAGTACAGGGGGAAAGGTCCTAATACAGTGCAAACTTTGTGTTTGACCAAACTGAGCCTCACAAAGTGCTGACATTACGGTCTAGCAGAAAGGCAACTGAAATAAGCAGAAACCATACCTGTAAACGTAAGTGTCGACATTATTTTGTTTTAAATTTGAATCTATATAGTCTAATGTGAAAAAGTATAAATTGATTCAGTTAAATTATTTTTATTCTTGTATGATTATCTTAATTTAAAAAACAAACAGAGTTTGTAAACTAGTGAAATGGGGTTGTTGTAACAAGAGACACAGTGCAAACTCAAAGTATTGGAGTATCTGTTATTTTATGGTAAACATATAAAGATGTAGAAATCTAACAATAAGAAACAAACATCATGGCATAGTTAGAATACTTTCACTTGATTTCCAAAGAAATGATTAAACTTTAACTATCAGGTATACTGTAAAATAATTTTGCTAATCTTTTCACTGTTAGCTTGTAGTTTACATGAAGCATAGGCAATGTGACTAATGTAAATATAATCTGATCTATTGCATGTATTTAAACTATTTTAATAGGTTTCTGATATCTGAATTTTGTGGGGCTACTTTGAAAACCAAGAAATGGGATCATCATCTTTACAAATCTCTGCATTGCTTCTGGCTTTGGCGGGGCTCATAATTTTGCTTGTTTCAACTGTGTCCAACAAATGGAAAATTTCCAGCACTGCAACAGCAGTTATTACTGCAAACTGGATTTACGAAGGCCTCTGGATGAACTGTGCAGCTACTGCCTTGGGTTCGGTTCAGTGCAAGAAATTTTTCTCCTTGCTGAGTTTAGACTGTAAGTGTAATGTTTATGTACATAAAATACTAGGGTGCAAATTACCTCCCCTTTTGGGTATCGAGTTAGACAGGTTAGGGGACAGAATTCAGTGGACAGGCCAAAAGGCTTCAACCCAGCCCCTTTATGGCCACGACTGTAGCCTATAGTCTAGAGTAGCAGCAGCCCCTCTTCTAGCTCCCCACCCCTCCCCATTGCCATGGAACCATTGGCTCCCATGATTTCCCTCTTTTTCCAGCTGCGTGCATGGAGACCCTGCAATGCACAGAGAATGGTGCTCCTGTGCATCCAATCTACCTGCAGTATAAATATCCTAGCTCTTTGCATGGAGTGAATTTCACCCTTCCAGTTTTGGAAAAAATACAATCTTCAATTTTCTTAGTATTTTTCTTAATTATAGACATATCACATCTGAATGTTTTTGAGATGCTCATTCATATGTTGGTTTGGGAAATAACTTTGCTGGTATTCCAGAACTTTGTGTCATAATCAGATCACTCAAATACTTTTTCTATTTGTCAGAATAAACATTATTTTCAAGAAGGACCACATGTACGAATTCCATTGTATGGATCGACCTAGAAAAAAATCTTGACTTTAAATATCTAACTTCTGATTGACAGAATTGTTTACTTGAAGCTAGGATTTGCTGAAGATAATTTCATTTCTGGTTAGTGCCACATATCAAAGTGCTTCTAGAATTTTGATTACTCAAAGGTGACAGTTTCAATATGAACAAATTTAAAAATGTTTCTGAGTGTACAATTATTTACACATGATAGTGTGAGAATTTAGCACCAACTTTAGCAACCGAAAAATTGTTACATCCAAGGATTGAAAAATACTCTGGTTTGAATTGTTCTGGGTTTTCAGTATTCTTTCCTGGAGCCAGTTTCAAAACCCCCTGCTAGACTGAAGGCACAGTGAAGAACTGACATACGTTATTACCTCACAAACAATTAAAAATACAATAGAAACAATTGCTATATATTATTGAAAGGTTGGCACTTTGCGGCTGTTCTGTGGGATACAGCTGTTTTCAACTGGTTAGCACAAGATGAGATATTGCCTTTTTAATACTACAGCGTTCCAATTACCTTCTTTTCCCTACTTCTTGAATCCTTCAGCCACTGTATTAGTTTCTTACTTGAAAGGTACAAGCCAATGTTTTATTCCACCTGAAAGTGGAAAAAAATGATGCAAAGGTGCCTTATTGGTGGGATACTACAAAGTTTTCAGGATCAGTAAAGCTTTTTGAGCACAATATGTTCACTGACATCAGACCATAGAACTAGTCTGGCATCCTGCTTCCTGTAGTGCCCAATGCCTGATGCTTTTGAAAACAAAATGATTCTCTTCTGTAATACATTTAGCCAGCATAGTCAATAGCACAGGAATTCTTCTTAACTGGTTTATCCCATCTTTAAATAAAATGTTTGATTTTTACTAGGAATTGCATTTACTACAAATTTTACATTTAGTACTTGCGCTTACTTGGGATTTCTTATATGGCTGTGACATCACTGGCAGCCAGCTAGAAAGCTCCATCTGTGCGTAAAGTTTCAGGAAATCCCAATGCATTTGTAACATTTTTTGGAGTGATTTTCAGTAATCATTTGCCTGCATAGACCACTTGTAATGGAAGGTAACTAGAGTGAGAACTAATAGTTCAGCTTTTTCTTCCTACACCTGTTTGATTTTCAGTTCCTCTTCCTTTTCATGTGAGGAAATGTACTTTAACAGACAAGAGCTATAAAGGTAACTTCTACCCTTCTTCGGTTACTGTGTTAGTGACCACCATACAATCTGTTGTTGCTCAGTAAATTGGATGTTTGTGTGACTTAGAATTTTTTGTGACCTTTTAATAATTGTCCTTGATCCCACCGCAATCCCTTGTACATTTTTAAACGTTAAAGTTCCTCAGTATTCAGCTTATTTTTTTCATGATTGTACAGAGCTATTTATTTGGGTCTAAATATAGTGAGCAGTATGCAGTATTTTGTTTCTTTGTTCTATTTGCTTGATGTGTAGAAATGTTAAAAGCTTGAGTTGCTGATAAATGTCTGCTGTTGTAAAACTTGTATAGACTTCAGGGGCTCAGACTAAGGATTAACAATTCTTGATTTGCAATACAAATTTTTGAAGGGACATTAAGCCTAATGCTTCAGATTTTAAACCAACCTCTAACTATTAGAGATTAGGATTAGACCTCATGTGGGGCAGGGGAAGGCAGATTATCCTACATTTAAAAACAGGAGTACTTGTGGCACCTTAGAGACTAACAAATTTATTTCAGCATGAGCTTTCGTGAGCTACAGCTCACTTCTTCGGATGCAGAGAATGGAACACACAGACAGGAGATATTTATACATACAGAGCCCATGAAAAGGTGGAAGTATGCATACCAACAGGAAGAGTCTAATCAATTGAGATGAGCTATCATCAGCAGGAGAAAAAAAACTTTTGAAGTGATAATTAAGATGACCCATAGAAGGTGTGAGGAGAACTTAACATAGGGAAATAGATTCAATTAGTGTAATGACCCAACCATTCCCAGTCTCTGTTTAGACCTGAGTTAATTGTATCTAATTTGCATATTAATTCGAGTTCAGCAGTCTCTCTTTGGAGTCTGTTTTTGAAGTTTTTTTGTTGCAAAATTGCCACCTTCAAGTCTGTCACTGAGTGGTTAGAGAGGTTGAAGTGTTCTCCCACTGGTTTTTGAATGTTATGATTCCTGATGTCAGATTTGTGTCCATTTATTCTTTTGCGTAGAGACTGTCCGGTTTGGCCAATGTACATAGCAGATGATATATGCCATCATGTGCCTGCAATGCCCCTCTGACCTGCTTTTTAATAGTCTGCCCGGAGCTTGGCCCTCAGTCATGAGCCACTCATTTCAACGTGACAGAGAGCTGCACTGTGTAGAGCAGAATACTGCTGTGTGTACACAATTTGTTTTACAAGACAAGGCTGATAACAGAAAATGGAAGGGCTGAAACCTCAAGGGACATTAAACATGCAAGCTAAGTATTTAGCTCCTGCATGGAAGAGCTAGAAAGAGGAATTTAATCTCTATGTAGATATTGCTATGGCAGCTAAAGAGGATGCTGTGAAAATAAAACTGTTTTGTTACCAGATTGTAGAAAAGGGGGAGAGAGACAATTCAGACTCTGTGCATGGAAATTCCCCAACCTCAACACACCTTAGTAATGAGCTGTTTTGATGCTCACTGTAACTCTAGGAAAAATGAAACTGTGGAAAGATATAATTTCTTTTCTTGGGATCAAGCAGCTGGGGAGGCTATAGCACAGATTTAAAAGTGCTAGCAGCCAGCTGCAGTTTTGGAAATATTAAAGACCCGCTGATAAAAGACCAGATAATGTGTGGGATATGTGACTCACAAGTACAAGAGTGGTTGCTGAGAGTAGCTGACTTAACTTTGAGGAAAAGCTTGGAGGTACATAGGGATGCTGAGCTATCCAGAAAGGGGATTAGAATTCTGGAAGGCAGTCAGCAGAAACTGTCCATGCAATACATAAAAATTAATCAAAACTAGATATAACATCAGTAGGTAACAGCAGTACAGACACGTGCAAATACTGTGGGAGAAAACATAACACAGAAAGAAAAGTGTCCAGCTTATGAGAAAAAATGCTATATCTGTGAGAAATTGAATCATTTTGCAGCCGTTTGTCCAAAAAAAGAAAATCAAATCCAAGCTACAGACAGTAACTGAAGAGAGTAACAGTGAATATGAGGACATTTTGTAGGTGGTTGAAGAGCTGTAAACACAGTGCAGAAAGACACTAGTAAGTACCAGAAACACATGGGCGGCACATGAGCTCCCCCCGCCCCCCCCCCACTTCAAGGAGGCTAGCCATGCAGCCCCACCTCTTCTGCCTAGGGCCCTGCCTTTACCCCATGTCTGCTGGAGCCCTGAGCACCTGACTCTAACCCCCCCATCCACTGGAGCCCTGAGTGCCCACCCCCCACGGCCAGAGGAGCCCTGGTCAAACTACCCGGGCCACCAGCCAGCCCCAGTGCTGGGCTGTCTGCTGCCCCCAGCACTGGTCCCCAGCGCTGGGTCAGCCTTAGCGCCAGCCATCAGCACAGGGCTGAGCACCGGTTGAGGGAGACAGTGGAGTTTGGGCAGGGCCAGGGCATGGCGTAAGGGAGGCTAGCTTCCCCTGGCCTATTGTACCCACTTCCCATGCAGAAAAAGTTGCATGCAGCCATGTTACTTGGGAAGGAAGTGGTACAATTTCAATTAGATAGTGGCACAAGTTTTAAAATTATCCAGATTGGTCTGGTAAAACCAGACATATGATTGGAGGGGATTAATCAGCTGTTAACAGTGTAAAACCATACCACATTAAAGCCTATGGGGAAATGTAAAATTAAGAAATCCAAGGAACAAAAGGAAATACTGGCTGGACTTTGTGGTCATGGAAGATGAGACAGAAGCATCACTTCTGAGCATCAAGACTGTCCAAGCCATGAATCTAATAAAAGTTCCAGAACATAATGAAAGTGGATAGCAGGATGACTAAAGACACCTTGGATGGTATTACCTGGGACCAGGAGATGATACCTAGGGAATATAGAGAGGTGTTTCAAGAGACAGATGGCTAGATGGAGACTGACACCCAAACAGAGACAGATACCCAGTGCTTAATTTGTGCCAGGGCTAATTTGCGCCAGGGCTTGCCAGGGCTGAGCCCTGGAACCTCTTGACTTGGCTGTTCATAGTCTTGGCACCTCTGGGCTTGCCACGTCAGTTATGAAAGTAAAAAAATTGTTTGAGCCCCATTACCTGATTGCTTGAGCCCCAGCGCCTCTTTCATTACAAATTAAGCACTGCTGACACCAGTGTGAAGCCAGTTAAATTGCCAAAAATAAAAGTACCCATTGCATTGCTACAGCTGCTGAAAGAGGAACTGCAGAGCCTACAGAATCATGGAATTATACAGCCTGTAGAGAAGAGCACAAACTGGATAAGCAGTCTTGTGGTGATAAGAAAGCCATCTGGAAACTGAGGGCAAGTCTACACTATGTGCTACATTGGCAGAGCTGCACCAATGCAGCTGCATTGCTGTAGCGCATCTGGTGAAGACACACTGTGCTGCCAGGAGAGCGCTCTCCTACCGGCATAATTATTCCATGTCCGTGAGAGGTGGAAGCTATGTTGGTACAAGAGTCTCCTGCCAACATAGCATTGATGTGGACAGCACTTAAGTCTATGTAACTTGTGTCACTCATGGGGGTGTCTTTTTCACACTCCTGAGCTATGTAAGTAGTCTTAAGCAGTAGTGTAGATCAGCCCTGAGAATATGCATAGACTCAAAGCCTTTAAACAAGCTTTGAAATAGCACCATTTCCTTCTGCATACAATTGAGGACGTACTACCAGATCTGTCTAAAGTGAGACATTTTACAGTATGTGATGTAGAATCCAAGCTTATTTGACAACCTGCGCAACTCCATTTGGGCAATACCAGTGGTTAAGGATGCCAATAGGAATCATTCCAGAGCAGACTGACCCAAGAATGATGGGAATCCAGCAATAGCAGACAATGTGCTTCTAGTGGGAGAGGGTGACAATCCAGAATAAGCACAATGAGATCATGACTACAAAATACTGCAGTTTTTACAGAGATTAAGAGAAAAAAATATTAAATAGAACTTAGACAAGCTCAGGTTGAGAGTAATCAAGGTGCCATATATTGGACATTTGTTGACCCCCAAAGGCCTAAAAATAGACCAGGAGACAGTGAGAGCCAGAGAGACTATATACTGGCCAGGAATGAATGAGCAGTTACGGATGGTCATGGAAAATTGATGTTTGCAGATCTTGGGAAGGCACAACAAAGCATAAGACACAAACTACCCTCTCAAGCACATGTTTGAAGAAATAAGTCTTGCAGTGTGCTCTAAAGGTTAAGGTTCAGATCTCTGGGCATCAAGGAAAGCAAAATGACTCAAGGTTTCATTAAACACAAGTGATCACCGCCACTGATATAATAAGTGCCTAACTGAATTCAGCTGTGCCAGAGGTGTGTGAGGAGAGGTAGTCTGTCAGATAGTGAGCATCAAAGCCAATGTAGGGATAAATGACCCTGAAGTTCTCCCTCTTCTTTTTTGGTAAAAACAGCAAGTTCTTCAAAAGGGATATAAGTACTGCTACAATATGCTGATCTAAAGTACCATCACTTTAAAATTGCAGAAATCCCCGGAGGCAGAAGTGCTGGATTTGGTAGGATTCTCTTGAGAAGTGAAATTGTTGTCACAATTTTTGACCCATACCTTATGAGGAGCAAATCCTCATGGCCATCTCAGGGCTTTAAGATTGCCTTTCAAGTGCAAAGGCACAGGTGAGCACAGCAAGTACTGCAGGAAGGCATTTAGGCAGGGGCGGCTCTAGGTATTTTGCCGCCCTAAGCACGGCAGGCAGGCTGCCTTCAGCGGCTTGCCTGCGGGAGTTTCCCGGTCCCGCGGATTCGGCGGCATGCCTGCAGGAGGTCCGCTGAAGCCGTGGGACCAGTGGACCCTCCGCAGGCATGCTACCAAAGGCAACCTGCCTACCATCCTCGCAGTGACCAGCAGAGCGCCCCCTGTGGCTTGCCGCCCCAGGCACGCGCTTGGTGTGCTGGTACCTGGAGCCGCCCCTGCATTTAGGGTAATACCCTCAACTAGCCTGTGTCAGCTGACTTAATCTACAATGCAGTTTTACAGCCCATTAGCCTGTCATAAGCAGATAGTTAAGGGTTAATGTCTCTTTTAGCTGTAAAGAGTTAAGAAGCTCAGTAAACCTGGCTGACACCTGACCAGAGGACCAATAGGGAGACAAGATACTTTCAAATCTTGGTGGAGGGAAGTTTTTTATTTGTGCTTTTTGTTTTGGGAGTTGTTCGTCTTGGGACTAAGAGGGACCAGACATCAATCCAGGCTCTCCAAATCTTACTGAATCAGTCTCTCATGTTTCAAACTTGTAAGTAATAGCCAGGCAAGGCGTGTTAGTCTTATTTTTGTTTTCTCAACTTGTAAATGTTCCTTTTTTTTCGCTGAGAGGATTTTACCTCTGTTTGCTGTAACTTTGAACCTAAGGCTAGGGGGGTTCCTCTGGACTATACAAATTTGATTATCCTGTAAAGTTTTTTCCATCCTGATTTTACAGAGATGATTTTTACTTTTCTTTCTTTCTTTAATTAAAAGCTTTCTTTTTAAGAACCTGATTGATTTTTCCTTGTTTTAAGATCCAAGGGGATTGGATCTGGACTCACCAGGGATTGGTGGGGGGAAAGGACGGGGGATAGTTAATTTCTCCTTGTTTTAAGATCCAAGGGATTTGGATCTGTGTTCACCAGGGAATTGGTGAAGTTCCTCAAGGCAACCCAGGGAGGGGAAAGTTTTGGGGGGACAGAGAGTGCTCCAGACACTGGAATTCTGGATGGTGGCAGTGTACCAGATCTAAGCTAGTAATTAAGCTTAGAAGTGTCCATGCAGGTCCTCACATCTGTACCCTAAAGTTCAGAGTGGGGAAGGAACCTTGACATAGCCCAAGCTCCATAAGCCCGAGTCAGCTGACATGGATCAGCCACAGTATTTATTTGCTGTGCAGACTTACTCTTAGAGTCCCAAATCTGCTCTTGTCTACGTCAACAGCAAAACTCCCATTGATTTTTATGGTAGATGAAGCAGGTATATAGTGTTCTAACATCCCTTTGCAACCACACCCACCTTTCTATAGCCTAGCCACAAAATGGCTGGAGAGGTTTGATGAGCATATCTAAAACAGCAGACGCATCTAGTTTACAAAGAATTTGTGGCACTTGTGATGTCCTTTTGGGAGTCTGTATATAAATTTTACATAATGCTATCACTTTTTAACAATATTATATCAAGTTGCATATCTATATAATTCTAACACAACATAAGGATCTATTTCAGGGATCAGGAACCTTTGGCATGCGGCTCGCCAGTGTGAGCACCCTGGCTGGCCGGGTCAGTTTGTTTACCTGTCATGTCCGCAGGTTTGGCTGATCGCAGTTCCCATTAGCTGTGGTTTGCTGCTCCAGGCCAATGGGGGCTGCAGGAAGAGGCGCGGGCCAAGGGATGTGCTGGCCGCCGCTTCCCACCGCCCCCATTGGCCTGGGACAGCAAACTACGGCCAGTAGGAGCTGTGATCAGCCGAACCTGTGGACACGGCAGGTAAACAAACCAGCCCGGTCTACCAGGGTGCTTACCCTGGTAATCCGTGTGCCAAAGGTTACCAATCCCTGATCTAGTTTTTAAAGAAATTTTGCTTTCTTTTCAAGATAAGGTAGAAGCAGTTTACCACCTGTAAAAGATGGTTAACCCTATTGATATTTGCAAGCAGTTTAAGTTATTAAAGTCATCAAGTGCCAGTGCACATTTCTTCTGTGGAACTAATCTGGGATATGATTATACTCTTATTCACTAGAACTCTAAAAAAATAACAACCTATGACAAACTGAAACTTTTAATAAATTGATATTGCTATCCATATAACTGTTTTCAAATTATGATTCAATTCTCCTGAGACTTTGTCTTATTTTGCTGTGATTCCATGAAACTTGTGTTGTCATACTTTCATTTTCCAGCATGAGTGGGATGCGGTTTCATGAGGATATATCACTTTAACTAGAGATCAATAGTCTGTAAAACATTAATGTTTACCTTTTATCCACAAACTTAACCTCCTTTGAAATATTCAGTATAGTAATACAGTAGCTGTCTGTCTTAATTAAAATATATTTTATGATGGGATGATTTATTGTTGCACACAATAAAGTTCCTAAAGTGCTGTATGTACAAAACAAAGTTCCTGCTGTTGAATTTACAATCTAATTTTGTCTTAAAGCAAATAATATAAGAACACTAAACTCTCAAAGCAGCAATAAAATTCCAAGTAATAGTAGCCTTATGTAAACCTGTGATTGATAAAAATGAGATAGAGATTTATGAACATAACAAAAATTTACCAGTCTCAAAACACTTCACAAGAGGAGTGATAGTCAGAACACTGGTTAGACTTTCTGACTCTGGATGCATGATGAGCTCACTCTGTAACTTTTAATCACAAAATATGTTAAATAGAATGTGTAAGTTTATCAAACGATTTCAATTAACATCTTTCCTGTAACTTGCTCCCAGATATTACAGTCATGCACACAAAACCTTATCACTCTGTAGGTTGAGCAAAGAGCAAAGGTAGCTTCATTTTGGAGTGAAACCAGAGATAGAACAGCACGTAGTCTTCTGAAGGGAGCAATATTTGTATACACTTCATTTTAATAAAAGATAGACATAGGTGAGTGTATTAATATTCACAAACATGTCTGCTGCATTGGAAATCACTGGCTTTCTGCTGAGCTTG
Organism: Chelonoidis abingdonii; assembly: GCF_003597395.2. Taxonomy (NCBI): domain Eukaryota; kingdom Metazoa; phylum Chordata; order Testudines; family Testudinidae; genus Chelonoidis; species Chelonoidis abingdonii. The sequence continues at coordinate 46,151,847 of NC_133776.1, read as the reverse complement.
TGTGGGTGGCTAATTGTGGAAGCCACTTTACCGAATAATTACTGGAAAATCTCCACCATACATGGGAATGTGATTACAACTTCTAGGTTGTTTGAAAATCTGTGGAAAAGCTGTGCAGAAGATAGCACTGGAGTCTCCAACTGCAAAAAATTCGATTCTATGTTGGCACTGCCTGGTACGTCTCTATTTCTGTGCAATATTTTTTATATAATAAAAGAATTTGTTGGAAAGAAGTAATGTCAATTATAAAAAATCTAACCCTATATCCTGTCTAGTAGTAATGGAAGATAACAGGTGTGATGAATTGGGACTATGTCTGTACAATTTATGAATTCTGTATGAGATTATTAACCCTATATGCCTGTATCAGGCTGTAAACTTCTGAATGTGCAGCCTTTGCCTCCTCTATTGTCTGTTTGGCCTCGTCTACACTGCCACTTTACAGCACTGCAACTTTCTTGCTCAGGGGTGTGAAAAAACACCCCCCTGAACTCTGCAACTTTCAGCGCGGTAAAGCGGCAGTGTAGGCAGTGCACTAACACTGGGAGCTGTGCTCCCGGTACTGGTAACTCCTCCCCTTGTGGGGGTGGATTTTTTACAACGCTGGGAGACCTCTCTCCCAGGGCTGGTGCTGCGACTACACATTGCTAGTGAAGACATACCCTTTGTCTCCATGTTGGGTTGAAAATTCTGAAGGTGGTTGGCAAAAGAATAATAATAGAGGGTAGTTGACACTTACATACCCAATCATTGGACATTTATTCCCTGGAGACAAAAGACTGGTGGTTCCTGTCCAAAGTAACTGAGTTAGCAGGAGGAAAGTCACCTTGGCAACAGAGTCATCTGATGGGTTTGTGCTCATGTGGAGAAGCTGGCAAATATGTCACCTAATACAGGGAACTGATGGTTTTAAAAAGACAGAGGCTGGTCTGCTAGGAGGACATTTTCTTCAGTCCATGAGGGAAAGACCACTCGCTATATAATAGTGTGCATGAGGCAGGGACAACCTGACTGCCTTCTGGGACCCAGATGGTTCCCCAAGGACTCACGAAAGAAGGGTGAGCTAGAAATTGAGGGACATAGTTTCAAGTGTTTACTGTTTTGTATGATCTGTACTCTGTGCTTTACATGATTAAGTATAAAAGAGAATAAAGGTGTTACACTGTGCTCTGTGCGTGTATGTTTTAACTGCTTTACAGCTGTTGCATGCTCCTGAGAGAGTTAAACTAAAATAGAAGTGGAGTTCTGGGAGAGGGTGTGTTTAAGTAACTTAGGGGTCAGTGCCGGTTGTGGGGCATAGGGCAGGTGGACTGAAGACCCCCATTTCTGAGAAGGGGTACAGACTCAGAATTAGTGCGTAGGAAATGTGCCAGAGAAGCCAGGAGAGGAACTAATGTTGCAGTCTGCTGAGGCTCTGGAAGTTTCATACCCTAGAGAATCCAGAGCACAGAGGCTTGGATTCTCCTTACATCAGTCCTAGTGAATGAGCAGGAGGAGGCGCTCATTGTGAACTGTGACAAATGGCTGCATCCCACACCCCTTCTGCACCTCAATCCCCTGCCCTGAGCCCCCTGCCTGTACCCCAACCCCCGCTGCACCCCAACTCCCTGCCCTGATCCCCCTGCCTGCACCTCAACCTCCTGCCCTGAGCCCCCTGCTGCACCTCACACCCCTTCTTCACCCCAATCCCCTGCCCTGAACTCCCTGCCTGCACCCCAACCCCCTGCTGCACCCCAACTCCCTGCCCTGAGCCCCCTACTGCATCCCACACCCCTTCTGCACCCCAACCCCCTGCAGCACCCCAACTCCCTGCCCTGAGCCCCCTACTGCATCCCACACCCCTTCTGCACCCCAACCCCCTGCAGCACCCCAACTCCCTGCCCTGAGCCCTCTGCCTGAACCTCAACCCCCTGCTGCACTCCAACTCCCTGCCCTGAGCCCCCTGCTGCACCCCACACCCCAACCCCCTGCCCTGAGCCCCCTGCTGCATCCCACACCCCTTCTGCACCTCAACTCCCTGTCCTGAGCCCCTGCCACACCCCTCATTCACCCTCCGGGAGCAGGAAGGGGGCGAGTGGGTGGGGACATCTGGGAAGGGGTTGGAATGGGGGCAGGGAAAGTATGGGAAGCGGTGGGGCCTTATGGAAGCGGTGGAGTGGGGGCAGGGCCAGGGGCAGCAAGCGGGGGTGTCTGATGTGGACCTAGGGCTAATGAACTAGCCCTCATGTGGCCCTCGTGGTCACTTGAGTCTGAGACCCCTGATTTGGAGCTTCTGGCTCCACATAGCATTTTATTAGTAATTATTTATATGGCATGGGCAATTCACATCGCAGTATTGAGAACAAACTAAACTTAACAATCTGACCACAGCTGATGCCTAGACAAAGGGCAGGATATGGCCTACAATCTGTATTTGTATAATACAGGGGTCGGCAACCTTTCAGAAGTGGTGTGCCGAGTCTTCATTTATTCACTCTGATTTAAGGTTTCCCGTGCCAGTAATACATTTTAATGGTTTTAGAAGGTCTCTTTCTGTAAGTCTACAATATATAACTAAACTATTGGTGTATGTAAAGTAAATAAGGCTTTAAAAATATTTAAGAAGCTTCATTTAAAATTAAATTAAAATACAGAGCCCCCCAGACTGGTGGCCATGACCCAGGCAGTGTGAGTGCCACTGAAAATCAGCTTGCGTGCCACCTTTGGCACTCGTGCCATAGGTTGCCTACCCCTGGTATAATACAACTTCCTGTAGTCAAAGATATCCAGATCCCTTTAACACAGATAAAGGGTTGAATTGAACATCTTATTTTAGGCACTGCTAATTCAGAGTGTGGTGCAAAGGAGATGAACTATATTAGATTACTTATGTATTTAACACTGTGTTACAACTGGTAAATCAAGCATTTGTCACTAAGCAGTTAATCAGCTGCCAATTTCTATTTGTATTGTACTTTAAATTCTAGTTTTATTATCCTTGAGTTAAGATTCAAAGTTTCTGCTTCAGATTAGTGAGGTTAATCAAGGCTTCATATAAGGAATATACTTATGAAATATATAATATAGTAGAACCTCAGAGTTAACACCTTGGGAATGGAGATTGTTCCTAACTGTGAACAAAATGCTATGGTTGTTCTTTCAAAAGTTTACAATTCAACATTGACTTAATACAGCTTTGAAACTACTATGCAGAGGAAAACTGCTTCTTTCCCTTTGTTTTTTCAGTCGTTTATGTTTAACAGAGTACTGTACTGTTTTATGCTTTTTTTCTTGTCTCTGTCTCTGCTGCTGCCTGATTGCGTACTTCTGGTTCCAAATGAAGTGTGTGATTGACTGATCAGTTTGTAATTCTGGTGCTCCTAATTCTGAGGTGCTATTGTGGCTAGTTTGTATCCCATCATTGCATCAGAGGAGGAGATTGAAGTAGGTAAAGAATGAACGATGTCCTGGAAAAAGAAAACTGAACAAGGAAAATCGAAAAACAAACTGAAAAGCAGATTGATGAAAAACAAGAAAGATGAGATGGTGGGTCCAAGAGATAAGCTACTGGACAAAATCAGTGCAGAGAGAGAATCTTAGAAGGCAAACATCAAACAATATTGCATGGAAAGAAGATGAGTTGCTCAACAAAAGGCCTATGGATGCAGAAACTTGTTTTGCAGTATCTAAAAGGAGGATCCCAGGACCTCAAACTGGGTGATGAAGCCCCAGAAGGCGTAACTGACCAATTTGCTTTCTTCAACCACCTCCTACAACTAATCTATTTTTGATATTCAGATTCACATTCCTTTGGGACCTAGTATGTGAAAGCACTTTGGACTAAAAAAAAGTCATATTTAATATGTTTTTGGCAAAATAAATTGAGATTCAGCTATCGCCACTATTTCTTTACATACTAATCATCAGGCCTTAAAACAAGACAGGAATTAAAATGCCCTTTGTGGTGTTAAAGTGTTGCAGGCACAGAGGGTGCTCGAGGCAAGCAACAGTGGTCCGTGCCTGGAGTGCTTAGCGCCAATAAACACACCAGGGTGGAGAAGCAAGCAAAGTTTATTTGAGATCTCAAAGCAGTGCTGGAAGACTTAGCACGCCTCAGATCCAGCACACCTAATACAAGCGGCTTTTCCCTTTTTATAAGTTTTTTTACTCTTCTTTCTTTCTTCCCCCTCTCCTTCCTCCCCTGTAGCAGTTACGTAAGAGCAGGTGCATAAGTAATCTTGGCCCGGCAGCTCATTAGTAATTTTCCTTCTGCAAGTTACTTGTCTTCTGCTAAAGGTGCACAGGCACATTATTTTCTGCTTTAGACAGTTAAACTGTTGCAAAACTGATAACGGCTGTTACATCTGGCCTTTTAGTCGATTAAAGTTTAAACATGGAGACTGCTTGTTGCTGAGGCCTAAAATGGAAGGTCTCCAACCCTTGTGGCCTTCCACCTCCCGAGTTACTTAGGGTTATGCTTGGTGACACCAACAACTCCCTCCTTTGAGAAATACTCAACAATCTTTTGGCTGAGTTTTCTCATATTCTGCAGACAGATACGATTAAACGCCTTGAGCTGGGTTATAGTTCTGGGAACAGGAGCCACAAAGCTTAACAGGGGAGCATCTTGAAATAAGCAATCAGGATAAGGGTGACCAGTACGCACCACCTTGTGAGGAGAAGACGCACAGCCCTTCCTATTCTCCTCCAGGTTGGGCAACCAACTCCAGAGGGAATCAAAAGTGGTGGGTTCCCTTTCTTGGGCTTCCACTGCTCAAAGCTGTGTTGGCTGACAGGATGTGTTTGTTAATGTCCTTGTGCATTTTATGGGACATAAGATCAGCATTCACTTCCAATAAAGGCACACACTCCACCTGGGATGCCATACTTCCACCCAGGAAGTCGTCCACGCTATGTCTCCATGATACAATATCAGATGGCATCCTGATGCGTCTGTAGGGCAGTGGGCAAAGTCTGGTACCAAGATCACTCCGAATGGCCATCAGCTGGTCTATCAAGGAAATCCGAATTCCTAAACATACTAGATCCACTGCAATGCCTTCCAGCCTCAGTGATATTCAATACATATCTTCCTTGGTGTAGTACTATATACACCTGTTATTTAAACATCTCAGGTACTTTCAAAGGCATTGACATTAATAGCATAGAAGGGGGTATATTAGTCACTCTCCAGGACCAGGGCGCAGCCTGTAGAATAAAACCCAAACTTCCAATCAATACCACATCCCAAGCATGGGTCACCACTGTCTCCCCGCCAGTGTATAATTCTTTGTTTCTTCACCAGGGTCAGTTCTTAATGTCCTTTCTAGTCAGGAATTCCTGAGCTTTGGCAATTCCAGTGCAGTGAGTGTTCCTTCTTCTTCCCAAAACAGTCATGCTTCAGCATCCTACAGGAGAGTTACTAGCAATCACCTGTAATGTTTTATTCTCGAAAAATTCAAAGGCACAGTAGATCTGTCATGGACAGGAGAGGTTACCGCGCTTCACCTTGTACTTTTCCCTGCTGTCCAGAAGGCACCGAGACTAGAAAGAGAAATGGCTAATCATCAGTAGGAGAATTCTCCCGAGTTGGAGGGGTCTTTTTGCAGTGAAACTCATGGGTACACAGCTCCAGTCTCTCCACCAGCGGGTGCAACTCACGAGGTGTTCGGCTAGATGGCAGCAGTGCTTGAAGTAGCACCAGCCGGTGTATACCAGCACGTAGCCAAAGACTGCAGTCTTCGGTCTTGGTCTAACCCTTTAAACACAAACACACTCTATCCCTCTTCCAAGGCAGATGGCAGCTGGGCAGGAGGGGCGTCATAGTGCATTTCAAGCCTCTCCTTTCCTGTTAGAGTGACACTCAAGGTAGTCATTAGCTGGAAGCAGTAGTCCTTCCATGGAACGCCAGATCCCAATAGTGTAGCGCTTGCAATTATCAAGCCCCTCCTTTTACCTAGCTTGTCACCTAGTCTATGTACTGGCAGTGTCCTTGATTGAAGTCAATGTCTCTTATCAGCCTGCAGCGCTAGCAATTATTTTTTCCTGTTAACCTTGCTTTGGATCTCTTCATTGCTCTTTTAACGCTAATCAGGACTTCCTTCTTTCACTCTATAACCCTCTTTTCCCCAAAATGATTCGAACATCTAAACATTGTCAGAACAGTACATAAGTCTATTCATATGCTCGCACAGCATCGGCTTTTACAAAATATCTTACACACTTTGGCAACACTGAGAACGCCACCATTTGAGGAGTTTTCAATTCAAATTGTGTTTCGCACACCCAGCCCCTTAATCTGAGGTAGCCAGAAAGACTCCCATGTACATATGGGGAGTGGGTTAACTTTTCATGTCTTTGCTTCCAAAGCTGTTGTATGCAAATTTTAACAAAGCAATTTTGCAATATAACAATTTGGCCAATAAGTTCTTTTGTTACTTAGAAAAATTCATTAGACTTAGTATATCACTCTCTCCTTGATTTATCCAAACACTTGTAAATTCCAGAGTTAAAATAATGCTAGGTAACTCAGCCATAGTAATAAAAGATTAGATGTATCTTAAAACGATGTATTGACATTTTAATTTAATCTTTTGCTTGATTTAAAATAACTATTCTATAAAAAATTAAACAACAAAATTCGGCCACAAGACAAACACCACAAGACAGAACATAAACATAACATAATTCCTATTGTGCTGTAAATGCATCGTACGTGAATGCTGGTCAGCTGGCATCAGTTTCTCTGTTATCTGAAAGACAAAAAAACAGAGGTCTACCCCTTCTGCGGCAGACAATCATCGCTTAAAATATAAATACCCTTGTTGACTTCAGGCAAAACAGAAGGAATTACCCATAGTGTTGTGTATTTGTTTCATAGGCAGCCCAGGTTTTCAATTACCATAACACCGTATACATTCTTAGCTAATTTAACTAAATTGATTCATAGCCAAACCAAATGATTGCAATCCATAATTTCTTGCCTGAATTTATTACAAACATTTACAGACACCAAGAACTTCTTCTTGCCATTTTTTTTCCAAGTTCAACTGCTGTGCCCTCAGCAACTAACAGAGTTAATCTCTCACTCTCCTTAAATCACTTCTTTGTCTCTCTATATCATTATATCACCTATCACCATAAGTTCCTGGGTATTTGAAATCCCCATGCTTACACTTACTGACTCCTTCTTCCACTACACCCTTTAAGTTTTCCAATCTGTTTTCCAATCTCTGTCTGTTGCCTGCCCGCCTGGGCCCGATCCTGTGCTTTTCTTGCTGAGCCGTCCCCTTCCATGGGCACCAACTTGTTCATTACCAGTTTAGCTAGGAAGGTGGGCTTCTCAACTAGCTCCACCCTCCTGGTCTCTTTCTCTAAACATTTTTACTCACAAGACTACCGAGTTCTTCCTCATGAGGCTTGCCACCTGGACAAAAACACACGGCCCATTGGCAAAGGCCATTTTATTAACATTAATCCAAACCCTTTAGGAGTTTACCCAGAGACCCATCCATCTGTCTGCTGACATTATAAACAGAAAAGAGAAATACACAGAGCAGAGGCATTACAGTCTAAGCCAGGCTTTCCCACTTCTTACACTGACCGCTACAGGGGACGGGACAGAAGGATCTCAGTTCGACCTCAGAGCTTCCTCGCACGCATGGCTTCCACTCCGAGGAATTACGAACGAGAGGTTCAGTTCCCCCACACTCCTAACGCCCAACGAACAGGCAGAAAAACAACAGTAACCGGTTAACAAAACAGACCAGAACCAGATAGCATTTCTTATCCTATTAGGGCTCACTTTTACTCAGGCAGTTCTCAACATATAACACCAGCAGTACAAGCAAAGCAAACATAAAACAACAAGGATAAAACAAATAGATGGTGTAATTCTGCAGGGCTCCCCCTTCTTAATGCTCACAAAACTGGAAAAACTTCTGTTACCAATCTATCCCTGTTTCAGGTGTCAGGCTGACACTACAGGATTATTGGGAGATAAAAAAACACACACAATATAACTGAATTTTAAAGCTTCATTAATAAAAATAAACAACAACGGAGAGTGTTGGGAACTCTCCACATCACTCAGGAAAACATTAATGCCCCAACCCCTTTCATACTCGCAAACGTACGTCCAGACTGGCCACTTCTGTGTAAAATGTTCAGAGAAGGGGGAGAGATGGACAGGAGATTATCCTGTATACAGCTTGTCCAGAATTTCCAACATGCTTCTGCTCTTGGGAGGCTGTTCTTTTACACCCTGGAATCTCCTGTGCCGTCTCTTTCAGAGTTTCCAGTCCAGGTCAGCTGCCTGTGGCTTCTTTGGTCACCAAGCCACACGGCTCCGGGGTCACAAAGGCACACTTTTGGATCTTACTGGACAGTTAAGCTTTGCAAATGTAATCTCAGTTCTGTAACTTATATTGCCTTTGGTTCGCCTCTGTCAATTTTCCTTTTTCCACGCCAGCTGGGGCGCAAGCAGTTTTTCTTTGTACTAGCATAGTCTGCGTTGATTCTTGACCTTGAACGCAGAGCAACTTTCTTTTATCCTGGGCCAAGCTGAATTTCAAATTAACCCGTTCCTTTCCTCAATAGACAATTTGCTCACGCTTTGTCAGGGTTTTTTGGTGATTAACACTCCTCTTAGATGTATGATCTTATCTAGATTGAAGTACCTTCTAGGTGCATTGTTTAGATGGATTTTCACATGTGTAATATTCCAATTCTCTAAATACCCGCAGGTTGATGAACCATAATGTACATACATGTAAAATGCTGGGGTACCCTTAGGGGTGAGATGGAATGTTAGACGTCCCCACCCATTTCCACTACACACACAGGAGGGTGCCCTGTCCGCGCTAGCGGCCATAAACTAAGGATTTTTCCTACAGGGTCCTCACACAGGAGAGGCTAACGAGGATGGCCACGACCCTTTTACACTTCCTTTGCGTTCAGCAAAGAGCGTCGGCTAGTCTCTGGGAGACGGCGCCGCTTACTCTGATTGCATCCAGTGAGATGATCAGACTGTCAGTAGCCCACACAGAAAGGAAAGAGGGAGGGAAGATGGGTACACACACTCCTAGACCCAGGTAGCCTCCTCATCGGACGATGCCAGGCCAAGTCAGCCCACCATGGGTCAGACCTCCTAAAGATCCACTAGTTACTGGGCTTGCGTTACAGTAGTCCTGGTCACCAGCTTTTGCTTCACAGGGTACTCTGGGCATCTTCCAGTAACAGTCACTCACACTGGCCCCCAGTACCATTCTGGATCTGATCTTGCCTTTTAGCTACAACAGGGAGAGAGTGCACTAGGACATAGGGTCTCCCCTTTCTAGATAGTGCAGGGACAAAGGAGGGACCTATCTCTAACCTGCTTCTGAATCCTTGCACTCCACCAGACAGGGGGAAGAACAGGAGCTACGGTGGGGGATTTTTACAAGAGCTCTCCATACAAACAGCTTCAGAAGCTACCCATTCGCTGACAAAACAGGAATAATAGGAGGATCGTGTTATAATTAAGTGATCCTTCCGGTGGCCACCTTTTCTGGTCCTCTAGTTGATATGGAGGCCAGTCTACTGTACAGAACTTTTGTAACCTATTTTTGGTCATCGAATTCGATCCAAACACCTTCCAGTTTTCTAGAATGCATTCTAAGGGTGTACACAGTGTCCTGCCTGTATTCTGTCCCTCCCCCATGTCCTAGGGTGACACTGGGCGTCCCCAGGTCCTAACAGGCAAAAATCCAGACCACTGGACTGTTCCTACCTTATCCAAGGGACTGGCTCCTCAGCGTCGCCGCAACTGCTTCTCCACTACTCGAGTGCGTTGCACCGTTGTGCCCTCAAGGGTCGCTCACACCGCGTCTCTGCTGAGGCCCCCGGTGAAGTCATCAGTGCTCGCTGGGCATTCGTTGCCGCGATCTGTCGGCCGCTGAGAGGGGTCCAGGCAAGGCTGATTTTAGCCTCGATGCCCACCCAGGGATGCCAAAACTGTTGCAGGCACAGAGGGTGCTCGAGGCAAGCAACAGTGGTCTGTGCCTGAAGTGCTTAGCGCCAATAAACACACCAGGGTGGAGAAGCAAGCAAAGTTTATTTGAGATCTCAAAGCAGTGCTGGAAGACTTAGCACGCCTCAGATCCAGCACACCTAATACAAGCGGCTTTTCCCTTTTTATAAGTTTTTTTTTCTCTTTCTTCTTTCTTCCCCCCCTCCTCCTTCCTCCCCCTGTAGCAGTTAAGAGCAGGTGCATTAAGTAATCTTGGCCGCGGCAGCTCATTAGTAAGTTTTCCTTCGCAAGTTATCTTGTCCTTCTGCTAAAGGTGCACAGGCATCATTATTTCTGCTTTAGACCAGTTAGAACTGTTGCAACTGATAACGGCTGTTACATCTGGCCTTTTAGGTCGATTAAAGTTTAAACATGGAAGGACTCTTGTTTGCTGAGGCCTAAAACCAGGAAGGTTCCATACCCTTGTGGCCTTCCACCCTCCCGAGTTACTTAGGGTTATGCTTAGTGACACCAACAAAAGTATAACAAATATAATTCATACACAAATATAATTCATAAGCCTTAACCTACTGAGCTTCCCTTTGGGAGTCTTAAATTTAAAAAACAGGATTGGCTTGAAGGTTCAAATATTTACTGGACAAGACTGACTGGAAAATAAAACAAATTTTAAACACTATATACACAACGTCAAAGTGGTTCATTCTGAATGTTATGTGCACCATATATATTATCTAATCTTAAACATGAGTAACATTTTCAACTAGAGTCAGCATGATGTAATGGTTAGAGTGAGGGACTGGGAATCAGATAGTCACAAGTATCTGTGCCTCAGTTTTCCTATTTATAAAATGGGAATAATAGATTTCTCAAGGTCTTTGACAGATGCCATTTATGTGCAAATTGTTGCTACTTTCTACAAAGCTGGAAGTGGAAAAACTACAGCCAAGCAAATGTTAAGCAATAACTAGGATATTGAACTGATGTCAGAAGGTCAGAGACTAAATATAAATTTAGTTAAAAAACAATAAAACTATTGTGTATATAGAACATTGGCAATGAAACAGATTGAGGTGGCGCAATTAGCTCTGTGCCATCTTTGATGTAGAATCATGTGCTGCAATTACTATTGATTGGTAAATTAGCTTAGTTTGTAACCTGATTAATAAATACTGTAGTAAGAGGAGGCCCTGAGGAATGAACCTTAGTATCAGAGGCCTGGTATGAGGCCTAAGGCCTGAACTAAAGTAATGGTCAAGACTTTGCTAACATAAAGCAAAGTTAAGCTGTGAGCCAGAGGCAGGCCCTGCTCACAGAAGCTGGCAAGGAAAGGGCTGATGCTGCAGAAAGAGACATACCTAAATGGTACTGGACACCAGATATCAGAACATTTGCATACTTGTACACTCCACCCAGATAACAAGGAGCAAGCTGACCCAACCCAATGACAGGGCCAAAAGGGTAGTATGATGGATAGAGTTGTTTTGTTCGAACCAACATGTATAAGGTGAGAGGTGGCACCTTGCTATGTAGAAGGATTGTACCTTGCTACGTAGAAGGGTTGCACCTCAATACGTCAGGAGTGATGTGTAACTTGTTTGTATCTGTGTATAAGAATGCATCCCTGGGGCAGTGTCCAGCCTAGTGGGCAGTGGAAAGTTCCACCACTGACTGAGCTGAGTCCATTGCCACGGGGCACATATTCATAGTATGTCCTGTAGAGTAAAGTGTAGAGGGAACTATTATTGTGCTTCTTTTGACAATAAACCTGGCCGAAGTGCCTTTGTACCTTACTAGAGTCTGTGGTCATTGGGGGTTCTCACGGGGTCTGCTGTGTCAGTTATCTGCGCAGAGCTGGGACAGCACACAGAGGGAACACACGCACGCAGTCAATTGAGATCAACATTGAACAGAGCAGAGCACCACACCGGTAGCATCTGACGACAAATACCTTCTATAAAAAAGATAAAATTGAGAATAACCCCTCCTGTTATGGAATTAACTCTAGCAGCTCCATAGTTAAGGTTGTTGAGATGATTATAATGTGGTAAGGGGTGTAGTAGTAAATCCCTTTGTTAGAAAATAATGTAATCATTAAACTTTACATCAGCTACCCTAAAGGTATGATTTAATACTCTGGCGAGTTACAAGTAATCCTGTTTAATACTTTAGGAGTTTGAAAGAACTAAATTTTAACATTCTTTGAGCATTGTCCATATAGATACCTATCTTTGGAGATGCACACATCCATGCCATGCAACCCTAAACCTTCCAGAAAGCTGTGTCTGTTCAAGCTGTGCACTCACCCTTCTCACATGCCTCCAAAGACCAGAGTAGCTGAAAATCAGGGCTAAAACTATTCATTTTACAGAACACGATTTTTTGCCCTTTTATTGCCTGTGATTTGTTTCCTCAAGAAAGCTTGAAATAGATGTTTTATAAAATATTTATTTCCTCAAACACTTGTACCCTTTAATATTCTGGAGTTTTTAGCTCAGTAGGTCAGGCATTTATTGCTTGTTGTTGGGAACTGGATTAAGATGGGCAACTTGGAGACACTTGGCAAGTTTTTTTAAAAAGGGAAGTTCAATTTGCAAAAATCTTTTTTTGAGATTTCAAGCCCAAATACCTTGGACAATGGGCATCTGATAAATGCAATCAGAGAATTTAAACACGAAGAGCCAGATTTCCAAGGTCTCCTCTAAATTAGTACCTACTCTTTTTCATGCACCATTTTTAATGGACACAAAACCTCACATTTGGCCTTATAACAAGCAATGGTTCATATAGTTCTGGTGATCAGATAACCAACTCACTAATTTGGGTGTAATTTTTCAGGTTTACAAAAAGCTCTGTCAGGTGTTATTGAAACCATTAACCCCACCACTACTAGTTAATCCAGTTCAGCATTAAAGTTTGCAATCTCATTAATTTCCTTACTGCATAACCATTCTGACTTTTAGATGCTTCTGTAAACCAAATATCTACACCTTGTAAACTTCACTCATCACTAATTCTGATAATTATTTGAAGTTTTCTTTGATGAACATGTACTTTCAAAATTGAATTTTATTAAATTACTTGTGCAGGAACTGATTTTTTTTGTCCCGCTTTTCTAATGCAGCTTACATACAAGCATGTCGTGCCCTGATGATCATTTCCATCGTCTTGGGTCTCTTGGCTACTGTGCTGTCATTGTTTGGTTTAAAGTGCACACAAGTTGGGATGACTAATGAAAACACAAAAGTAAAGATTTCTGTAACGGGGGGAGTGATCTTCATTTTAGCAGGTAAGATACCAACATTGTGCATTAAGACTGAACTTAGGACACCATTGGTGCTCAGTTCTGCTTTCATGATTAGCAAACTAAGTGAAATGTTCATCTGTTTTCATAATTTAAAGCTGTAGAACTATTGAATGGTTTATTTAAGTATGTTGAATTTTTCTCCATAGGACTCTCTTCCATGGTGGCTGTTTCTTGGTATGCTGCAAGGATTACTGCTCAGTTTTTTGACCCATTGTATGGTGGAACGAAGTAAGTTAATGGACCTAAGTTAATGGATTCAGCAAATTGCTGAATATTTTTAAGATGGCATCAGTAATTTCAGTGGGCAGTTTCCTGTAAGGGTTTTCCAGGACCCCGTAGTCTGTACTGGTCAAGTTATCCCCTCCTGCTTAAAGAAAAGTTTATCAACAACTCAGCATTTGAAATCCTCTTTCCCACAGGATGAAGGAATTATTGCTGGTTGGGAGGACTGGAGTATGTCCTCACTTTCAAGGAGTCAAGGAAAGTGCAAGGCATACCAGCCTCAAATTCTCAATCATGGCGCATTGGCACAGAATGTACGTCCCTCTGTTCTATTGGCATGATCTTCTGTCACTAATGCGCCATTGTGTCGGCTGTCTGTGACTCTTTTGGGGATCTTAGAATGCAGAACCAAAGTTAATGTGACATAGAGCATTTACCAGCAAGAAATCCTCCAGATCCACAGGTGTGCTTGCTCCAAAATGGCTTCTTCTTTGTTCCATCATGCCCCCTCAAATTCAGAGCTGTCCTATGTGGACACACAGAGATTTCTGACGGAAGGTGGAACACACAGAATAGGTGGTGCTGTGGGAAGGACTTGGCTTTATTAGTAATTATTTGCATTACCATAGCACCTAGGAATCCTAGTCAGGGACCGGGACCTCATTATGCTAGGTGGTATACAAACTCAGAACATAAATACCGTCTCTGCCCCACAGAGCTTACAATCTAAGTAGAATGGATACAACTTAAACTGTGTTTGGAACATCTTGGAGGCCTATTCATAGAATGGCAGTAACAGCTTTGGAGGATATGACAATGATGGACATTTAGGTATCCTGTCCTCCTGTCTAGAGAATACACAGTGCAATGACATGTGCCCTCAGGCTAAATGGACTTTGGTTAAGAGTGTCTTAAAAATAGCTGCCACCAAATTCGAGTATAAACCATATTACATAATAGAGTGACTTCTGCCCACTCCAAGAGCCCTTTGTCTAAATGGAATATAAATTCCAAAAAAAGAAGTTGAAGGTAATATATTGCCTTTTCAGAATAATATTAACAGTTTAAAATTCAGAAACATTCAGGAAAAATTCCAGGACCGATCTTACCTTCGCTCCATATCCCCACCCTTCCTCTGTCTCTAGGCTTAAAAGTTTACTTGTTGAGTATGGCAATAACCCAGATCCATCTTTCCAGGCTATATTGTATGCAGAACTATCTCCACTACCTGTTGGGAAATATTAAAGTGGATAAAGGGCAGATCTTTGGGATTCACACTTTGCAATGGACAGGGCCCAAATTTGTCAGCTTGTAGTACAGAGCTGATGGTCGATGTCTCAGCCAGCTGCCTTGGTGACTGAACTGAAGGAAAGGGAAGGGCATTTGGAAGCTGGCCAGTGCATGTTTCTGAGACATTAGGAATCTATCAAGCATGGCCTATACACTGCTGCTCCTCTGAGCTTTAGGAATCTTTCAGAAAAGCAATATCTGTTAAGGTTGCATGAATGCCTCCTTGTAGCACTGGCTATTTGGAGCTTGTCATGGTATAATTCCCCACTCTGAACCTTAGCGTCCAAAAGATGGGGTACCAGCATGAATTCCTCTAAGCTTAATTGCCAGCTTAGAACCTGTAGTGCTGCCACCAACCAGGAATTCCAGTGCCTGGTACACTCTGGTCCCCCCAAAACCTTGCCCGGGGAACCCCAAGACCAGGAACCTCTGGATCTTAACACAAGGAAAGTAAATCCTTTCCCCACCATTGCCTCTCCCAGGCTTCCCCTCCTGGGTTACCCGGAGATCACTTGTGATTCAAACTCCTTGAATCTCTAAAACTGAGAGGAAAATTCACCTTTCCTCCCTCCTTCTCTTCCCCCTCCCAAGACTCTCCTGAGAGAGAAAGTAATCCTAACACAGAGAGAAATTACCTTCTCTTCTCCCTTTCCCCTCCTTTCTCCCACCAATCCTGGTGGATCCGAGACTCAGTCCCCTGGGGTCTCACCAGAATAAAAAAACCAATCAGGTTTCTTAAACAAGAGAAAAGCTTTAATTAAAGAAAGAAAACAGTAAAAATTATCTTTGTAAATTTAAGAGATTAGATACGGGGTTTTTCAGCTACAGACACTGGGAATCCCTCCCCAGCTAAGTATACAAGTACAAATTAAAATCCTTTCAGCAAAATACAAATTTGAACTCCTTCCAGCCAAATGCACATTTGCAAATAAAGAAAACAAACATAAGCCTAACTCACCTTAGCTACCTAGTACTTGCCTATTTAAACTTTAAGGCCTTGTATGGAGAAGATTGGAAGAAACCTGGTTGCACATCTGGTCACTCTCAGAACCCAGAGAGAACAACAACCAAAAACTAACAGCACACACAAAAACTTCCCTCCCTCAAGATTTGAAAGTATCCTGTCCTCTGATTGGTCCTCCAGTCAGGTGACAGCCAGGCTTACTGAACTTGTTAACCCTTTACAGTCAAAAGAGATATAAAGTACTTCTGTTCCATTAACTCCTACTATCTGTTTATGACAGAGCTGAAGCTGCAAGAAGGTGTGCAGTACCTGGCAACCTCTGTTCTTTTATTTCTTGGCTAGCTGTGGGAATATGTTATGTTCCTGTCATCCCAATTCAGTTTAATCTATGAATTTCATTACAGTCCTCTTTATTCTTTCTTCCATTTCATGAATAAAGCTGTTACATAAAAGAGATCCTAGCAGATACCTGTGGGAAGCCCCCATCCCCATAAACACTTCATTCCCTCCCTCCCACTTCATACTCTGGGGGCGGGAGCAGGGGTTTCCCTCCACAGGCTGCTCCTGCCTGCAAGCACCACCCCCACAGCTCCCATTGGTTGAGAACGGGTCTCTATGACCAATGGGAGCTGTGGGGGTGATGCTTGCAGAGAGGGGCAGTGTGTGGAACCACATGCCCCCGCCTCACCCCCCCAGAGGCCACAGGGACACATTGGCCCCTTCCGGGAGTGGTATGGGGCCAGGGCAGGCAATGAGCCTGACTTAGTGGCAGCCATGCTGTGCTGCAGACTGAGAGCCACCGGAGGTAAGTGCTGCCTGGCGGGATGCCACACCCCAACCCCCAGCTCTGAGCCCCCTCCCAGAGGCAGCACCCCGTACCTCCTCCTGGACCCCTTCCTGCACCCAAATTCCCTCCCAGAGCCCACATCCCACACCCCTCCTGCACCCCAACATTCTGCCCCAGCCTCGAGTCCCCCTACACCCAAACTCCCACCCAGAGCTTGCACTTCTCACCCCCTCCTGCACCCCAACCCCCTGCTCCAGGCTAAGCGCAGAGCCCACTCCCACACTGTGAACCCCTCAGCCCCAGCCCAAAGCCAGTACCCCCTCCCAAACCCCAACCCCTTACCCCAGCCCGGTGAAAGTGAGTGAGGATGGGGGAGAGGGGGGATGGAGTGGGGTGTGGCCTCAGGGAAGGGGCGGGTAGATCCTGGGTTGTCCTTAAATTCAAAAAGTGATCTTGGGTGTAAAAAGGCTGGAGACCACTGCTTTAGAGGATTCTTGCCCATCCCTTTATAACATTATATTGGAGTTCCACCAGGCTCTGTCTTTGGTTCTGTTCTCTTTTCCCTCTAGACATTATTTCTGGGTAATCACTCTCACAAACACAAATTCAACTACAATCTTTATGCTGACTACTCACAGTGCTATCTGCACTCTGGACCTGTCTCCTTCTGTCCAAACTAAACTCTCAGCTTGTGTCTGACATCTCCTCGGGAATGTCTAGCTGTCAGTTCAAGCTCAGTCTGGCTAAACCAGAACTCCTAATTTCCTGCCTGAAATCCTTCCCATTGTCTCCTGTCTTGTACACTGTAGACAACACCACCATCCTGCCAGTCACTCTCATCTGTAATCTGGGTGTCATCTTCAACTTGGATCTCTTTCTAGGTCCTCACATCCTGGCTGTGTCCGAATCTTGCAGATTTTTTCAGCATAACACCACTAGGATGCAGCCTTTCCTATCCGTCCATACAGTTCAACTATCATCCTGCTCTTATTATCTTGCATCTCGATTACTGCAACATTCTTCTCTTTGGCCTTGACAAATGCAATCTTTCCCCATTCATATCCATTCAGAATGCTGCTGCAAAGACCATTCTCCTTATCCATCACTTTGACCATGTCACCCCACTCTTTGCATGGTTCTGACTCATCACTTTCCATGCCAATCCCCAACCTGTCTATCACCTCTCAGTCATTACTGAAAGATCAGCTCCTGATTCCAATCTGCAGCCATAACTCATCTGTTAAATTTTCAAACAAGCACTTTCGTGCTTTCTGCCATACTGTCCCTTACCCTTGGGAGAAGCTCCTCGTAAACAGTCACAAAGCTACAGTAGAACCTCAAAGATACGAAAATTAGAGTTACGGACTGACCAGTCAATGGGACACCAAGTGAAACCGGGAGTAACCAATTAGACAGTAACAGAGACCAAAAAAAAAAAAAGCAAATACTGTACGGTGCCTGTATTACATCTTAAAGGTAGGCACATCTGGGCTGCCTGTCCCCACCCCCACACACGGGGCAGGCATTAACAGCAAGACGTTGGGGCTGCCAGCCCAAGGCAGCTGGAGCCAGCTAGTAGAGCAGGAGCAGCATTGCGGTCTGCACCACTTTCACTCCTTCCCCCTCTCCCCTGGAGGGGGATACACACCCTGCCTGGAGGAGGAAAGCTTGCAAACTCATGCTGGTGCTGATTAGGGAGCTCCGCTGCTGCTGAAACCTGGCCTGGAGTGTCAGCTGCTGGATCTGGAGTCCGACCTGCGCTTCGTTCAGAGTTACAAACATTTCAGAATTATGGACAACCTCCATTCCCGAGGTGTCCATATCTCTGAGGTTCTACTGTACTTCATTATCCTCCTTCAAATTCCTCCTTCAAGCTCTCCTTTGCCTTGGTGCCTACAAAAACGTGACAGCAGTTAGGCTGCTGGTGTGCTGAAACCACAGCCTGTCGTGCTGACCAATATTGTCTCATTGTTTCCTTGTACTCATCTATTTGTCTATATCCATCTGTTGTTTTATATTTTTTTCTGTGTTTGTACAACATCTGGCACAGTGGGGCCCTGACCCATGACTGGGATTCCCAGGTACTGCGATCATACAAATAATAACATTAAGAGCTCCATTAAAAAAAGAAGGGCGATGGGTTTGTATCTGGCCTTTTAAAGACTGACTAAACTAGTCATTCTTGACTATTTATTACTGATATTCTGGGTTATTCCTCCTTACTGTTACCACTTGCTGGTAATACCAGGTTAGATATGAAAAAGTTGGACATGAAGAGAACTCCAGTTGACTACATAGAGCTAAGCCCTTCAGGAAGTCCACCAGCTGTTATTAGAATATAGGAAAAAGTATAAGGGTGAAGCAATCTTGGGAAAGCAAAGGTTAGACTGGATAAGAATTTGCATTCAAACTTGGTATGAATAGACAGAAATTCCTTTGCTAGAAGGAAAGTAAGTTTTCTACATTACAGTAAGGGAACCATATCTACAATATGCACCTATAACATTGCTGTCTTTGAGATTTTTAAGGTTGCTACTTTCAGATCAATTCACACTTTTAACTAAACATTTTCTTGGTAGCAGTGCTAGATCAGACACTAATTGCTTAGGTGTTTAATAGTCTCCTACAGCGGGAATCTGTATTGGTAATTCTGTGTAGGAGAAAATTATTACACTGAAGAGATAATATTGAGACCTCCAGATGTAAGTGGATAAGTGCAGTAAACCTTTTTTTCCCCTTTTATCTTCAAGCTGTTGATCCATGTATTCTGTTCTCAGACACTGTAAATATCTGTCATTTATGATCAACTCCGGTATTTCTAAGCAATTACCTATCCCCCTTTATCTCCATGATGCTTATTAATTTTTGTTCGTTAAATCCCTGATTCAGTAAAGCACTTAAGCATATACTTAAAAGGTTTGTTGATTAGACATACAAGTGCTTACATTATTGGCCACATCATCTGTTATGTAACATTTAATTGGGTACTGAAACTAAACTGCCTGGTTTACAATTCTCTGCATTCTTTACCAAGAATGATGCTAGCTTTTTATACAATTAGCATATCTTATAGCTAGTACAGTGTAAAATGTATTACTGCTTCATACAAAAAATATAATAATATAATGGATAAAGCTTTAAATCTTCTATGTATAATCCTGTTGTATGATGCTTCCATAAAATCCTTCATATTCCAGGTATGAACTAGGAGATGCACTGTACTTAGGCTGGGCTGGATCGATTCTGTCTATGCTTGGTGGGATCTTCTTGATTTGTTCATGCAAAGGGGGAAAAAGAGGAAAGCACAGGTAGCTCTTTATCTTAAAAATCAAAATAAAATATATACTTCAATCAGTCCCAGTTTATGCATAGAAAGTAGGTTTGTCCCCAGTTATTCACTTCTGTATTGTGTAGGTGCAAAAACTAGAGGCTAGGACTGTCAATTCAACACTGCATCTTGCCATAAACTTGTGATGTAAACACGTCTATACTCTTTATGCCTATCCTTCTGATCTCTGACACTGGCTTGTTAAAATTTGAAATAATCAGTTTTATATTTTTTATAATTATGGGCAGTGTTGGTGCTTCTAATGAATGTACAATGGAATTGTGCAGTCAAAGAGCAGAGCTTCCTTTGTATTGGTAAAATTGCAATACAGTTCTTTAACTTTTTGTTTGTATTATGGCAATAGTGCTATAATTTTCTAATCATATATTTTCACTACCATTAAAAGGATCTAATTCCATTTATCTTGTGGAAAATAAAATCCCTTTTTCCCCCAAAGCAACTGATACAGCTTAAGAAATTCTGAGATTTTTCTTGTTTCTTGTAGAAAGATTTGTTTAGCAATATGTCAGAAAAATTAAGATTTCTGGCCTGACTACTTATCCTTTTTCATTGGAAAAATACAATTTTTGTTTGAAACAAGTCAGATGTGCAGCAGTTGTCTGGGAAATGGTTGCAATTGTCAGAAATAGTAAAGGTCTGTGCACTCTTGAAATGTCCAAGGAATACTAGGACCAAGTACATCTAAACCACATTTATTTAAACTAGAGTGACCAGATGTCCTGATTTTATAGGGATAGTCCCAGTGTTTGGGTCTTTTTCTTATATAGGGTCCTATTACCCTCCATCTCCTGTCCTGATTTTTCACATTTGCTGTCTGGTCACCCTAATTTAAACTTTTTAAAAAGGAGATGCACAGGAGGAAGAAGCATGTTGTATGATGCTTTACTTACACATTGGAAAAAGCTATGTGAGAACAGCCAATGAGGAACAGTATTAGGTTGAGCATGATATACTATTGCATATTGAGCCTGGTCCGAAGCCACTGAAGTTGATGGGCAAATTTCCATTGACATAATAGGGCTTTGGATCTGACCCATAATGCACTGACTCACTAATTTTCAATATGATTTTAGTAAGTCCTTCAGTGAAACCTAGTGCAGAATTTAAAGCTCTGCACTAAGGGTAAGATACCAACAGCGTGGACCCAAGATAATTTTCCACTACATTCTTTATTGTGTTGATTTGTGTTAAAAATTGCAACTACCATAAATAAAGACTCCTGCTTAGATCAGTTAAACTGATTTTGTCAAAGAGCATGTGGATGTGTAGTACTTAATAATTTACCGTTTGTTTTTGTTAATTACAGCGACCGCAAGTATGACTACTCTGCTGGCCAGGCAGCTCATCAGCCACGCATTTACACCAAAAATTCTGATACAGTCAGAACATCCAAAGATTATGTGTAAACTCTTCTTTTATTTTTTTTAATTGTTTGTATGTTAACATCTTGTCAATCCAAGTAAACAGATAAACTAATTTTTGAGTGTTCTAGTTCAGGCTGCAATCTTTATCTCAGTATAGAGGTTGTTATATGTTTTAGTACTTCCTTCTATTTTGGAATATTTTGAAAATGGAAACAGTTAAGTTCCTGGAAAGATATTGCCACATGGAGATATCTTGTTGACTGACAAGCCAAGCAAAACAAAGCCATAACCTATGGTGCATGGTGACAACAAACCAAGAGTAATTGTTAATCTATTTTTGACTTGCTCAAACAGTGAAACTGACATGCTGCAACTAATCACAGCCTAATAAAACTAGTGATGTAAAATTTACTGTAATTTTATTAATACTTCAGCTTCTTATTTTTTGTAAATGTTTTAGCTTTTAAGAGTAAATGAGAATTAACCCTTGAGTGATTTGCAGTTCTTAATTAAAGTTGTTATAGACAGTATTAATGAAACATTAATTTTATTATGTTTGCGCTTAAAGACATATTATTGATATTCACATTATGTCTAGTACAGATGTTCTCAAACGGGGGGGTGCACCCACCTGGGGTGTCTGGAATGTATTTGGGGTGGGGTGAGAAGCTTTAGGGGAAAAAAACTTACTGTGCACATTTTACCCACAGCGATGACTAACTAGCAAAACTGATTCTTCCAGACATATTAGGTCTTCAGATGGCTCTCTGCATTTACCTGTAGGTGGCTCTGTGCATTTTGATGGATTTCTGTTAAGTTTGCATAACATTATAAAAAGTCATGGCCATCTGCACATTAATCTGTTTGCTTTGTAAAAACAACGAGGAGTCCAGTGGCACCTTAAAGACTAACAGATTTATTTAGGCATAAGCTTTCCTGGGAAAAAAACCCAAAGGTGACACCGGACTCTTTGTTGTTTTTGTGGATATAGACTAACATGGCTACCCCTCTGATATTTAATTGTAAGCATGGACCACAATTGCAGTTTTGCTTTTGCTCTTCTTATAATGCATCACTGGCTCATTCGTGCAACAGAAAACCCCCCACTCAAGTGAAAAACAAAGAAGCCAAAATTGATGCAAGTGAAGCACTGCTGCCACGTACATTGGTATAGATACTTGTGTGGCATGGTTGGGGGTGAGGGAGGGGTCACATAAACTACTATAGACACAAAGAAGCGGGGCACACGATCAAATAAGTTTGAGAGTCACTGGTCTAGTCTGTGGGATTTGTAGTGGAACATTTTTAAAAAAAATTGCAGAACACAACACACTAAAATCCTTGTCCAGTGGATGGCAAATATACAAATAGAATAATATACAAGGAATACTGCAAACAGTCAGGAATGGAAAAGCCATCTGATAAAGGGATGCATTATCTATCTGATGCCTTATTCCCAAATCATTGATTATTTTGTTACTTATTGTTTTGTGGATTTTAAAAAAATCCATTTACACTTGAAACCTGAAAAAAATACATTGTATTACAATTGTCTAATTCAAACTAGCTCTATTCTGCAGTAATTTTATGGTTGTAACTTTCAGTCATTACCATTTTCATCTCAAGTTACTCTACTGCTGGGAACACCCTTTGTATTGTATAAGCATCTAGTCATCGAAGATCAGCTAACCTTTGTAAAAATTACATTGGTTGGGTGAGCAATGCCAAATGAAATTTCACATTGACAGTTTTACAGCTTTCACAATTGTTTTTTAAATTTCAAATGTATTAAAACAGTTCAACAAAATAATCCTCTACTTATGTCTGATGTTGAGCCCCATGATTAAATTAAAATGTAGCCTAAGTTGTAAATTCTATCTGTCCAATGTACCCAGATAACATATTTCCTATGAAATCATATAAGGGCTCTTAGCAGAAACATTGTTTTGTATGTGTGATTTAGCATGTTCTTTTATACCCTGGTGATCTATTCAGTAAGTCAGTCTGGGGACTGTTAAATCTCATTTGGCTTAGTAAATAGTAATAGAATGGATGGAGATTATGTTATAATGCCAGTTTCTTCCCCTTTGTATCATTTAATTGTTTTAATATTGTGATGGATATTTCAGTACTGCTGAAAACAAGGGGAAACTCAGCTAATTCAGGCATAGAATGAACAGTAGCTGTGTAAACTTCCCACACAGAACTCTGCCAGTATTCAGCCTGTGGTCTGCAGTGCCCCTCTATTCTAGTTCTAGACCTACTCATCAACAAATAGGTGAGGGTTGTTAAATTTATTTTGTGGAGAGGCCAAATTGCACTCTTAATTATTGCCCAATGGATGGGGTACAGATTCGAACTATATACTATATCAGTTCTCCCACTGATGTTACTGGGAGCTTTGTACCAAGATCAAGAGTAGAATATAGCCTGTATTTAGTGATGAAAAGTTATTTATTCAGTATCCTATTGTCATATGTAGCATCACTCAATGGAAAAATATGCTCACCATTAGGACTGCACCACTATTTTTTCCCTTTGTTTTTCTTCCTTCCCTATCCTTTATGTTTGTCTCTCTTCCTTGTTCATTTCTCTTCCTTGCTTCACTCTGCACCTTTTTCCCTGCATCAATTTCCGCCACCTGCGGGCTGCTCTCCTACCCCAATTACATCTGCTAAAATGATCAACAGTTAAATACTTAGAGTCTTCATTACACTTTAAAGTTAGCACCTCAGTGAGCTGAATGAGGAAATTCACACCTCATGTCGTTGTAGGCTGTTTACAGGATCGAGGAAAATGATACTGCGTTGGTTACACTCTGTTCACGTTTGGAAGATTATCTTTGCACCCATAAAGTTTAGAACTCTTTTAAACATCTGCTTAATCTGCAGAATCTGAATGTCATGCAAACCTCAAAAATAAATTGAGAAGGCTGGATGTTTTTTTGGTTTTGCAGCCCTGCTAGGCCTTTTAGAAGCAATTGTGTTTAAAACTTTGAAAAAGAAAATTTCAGTGAGAATTATATTTATTTGGAAGAAATCATTTTTTCAGAAGAATGACCCAACTGATGCTGCATCTGTAAATATTCTTCATATAGCTGCAGCTGAGTCCAGAATCCTGTGTTGGGTTCTACTCCTGGTCTGGCAGTCTTCACAGTCTAGAAAAAGTGACAAACATTGCATGTGTAGTAGAAATTGTGCAGGAAATCAGGCAAGATATTCCTCCTCCTCCCCCATGACTTCTGAGAAAGTCGGTTTTGATATTTCTATGTGGGAATAACTGTGAAATGTCCTTGTTTTGTATATTTTTTTGCATATGCCAAAGAATACATGGTATCATTTTCTGAGTAATCTGATCTGTTGTATCTGGGGAAGGGAGGGTTAGTCCAGTTTTTGGTGAAGTGGCATCAACATGACAATCATCTTAATTAGTAGGTTTCTGGTAGGTCTAGTAGAAAGGCCAAGGCTGAAAGCACATATAGACTAAGCCCCACTTTGTGGGCACTCCATATCAAAGTTGAGGCATTATTAGTAGGGCATTATTCTTATTTAAGGAACTGTTTATCAGGAACAATAAATATTGTCTCTCTGCAATGTTTGGCTATTACATAGATAACATTGCTATGAAGGAGATCAAGATTAACACTGCCAAGTGATATCTGCACAAATTTGCTTGATTTTTTTCACAGAGTGGCTTTCTCTGTCTGCACCTCATTTTACGTTCATTTGCCATCGATTTGCAAATGCAGTCAGGAATGTTCACAGAAACAGCCAACTTTCTGCGACTATTCTGCTGTGTTTTCTTAAAGAACGTTTGACTTCGTAATTGTATTTGTTCCAGAAAACTAATTTTAAAAGTTTCCCATGTCCAGTCAGGGACCAGAAATTTAGCATGGGATTGTGTCCAATCATAACAGCTCAGATTTGGAATGATGAATATTCTTAAACTGCTTATAAACCACAGTCCAATAATATTCACAGGATTTCAAGTGAATAAATTTGAAAATGTTCAGATAATTTGTGAATAAAATTGGAAAAGATAAAAAAAAGTATGATTTATCCTGCTTTAATATATAAATAAAATGGGCTAAGGACACTAAAATGCATCTATCAAACTACATTAGATTTTATCAGTATTATCAATAATGGCACTCATATGTGTCCAAGTTCAGTAAAGCAATTTAAATAGTTTTATCTCCAGGTGCTTATTTTTTCAGATAGGAATGCTGTCTCCTTTATTGTTTGTTTCTTGTGGTCTTAGGAATTGGGTCATTATTCATAACATAATTTGAAATTAATTTCTTATCAAACATAAGAGGTATAACTTTTGAGCATGAGTACAGTACCTCAAAGGCATCCTTGAGAGTGAGATTTTGGTGTCTCATCAGATAGGCAGTGCAGATCGCTGCAGATCTGCTGCGGCCATTTTTACAGAAAACTAAGCATTTTCCACCACTTCGTACTGTGTCCTCTATGGCATTGTTGCACTGTTCAAAATACTTGTACAAGTCCTCCAAAGGGTCATCAAAAACAGGAACGCGCAGGCCTTGGATGTGGTGAAGGCCCGGGAATGGCTGCTGCCTGGAGACATTAATACAGAATGTAACTCCCTCTTGAGTGAGGAGTTCTTTGTTGCAGGCTGATCTAGAATTACTGATTAGCAAAGAGTAGGTGATCTTACAGAGCTGTAACATTGGCAACAAAGGGTGGAGTCTCACCACTGCCCTCTGACACTTTCATAGGCTGCTTTTGATGAGAAGCATTAACGACTGTGGCAGAAGACAAAATGATACTTAAACCCTGATTAATTGAAAGTGCAGTTTGTTTCCAGCAGCACTTTGGCTTGTTTCTGCTGTTCTGTTCCTTAGCTATCTGTGCTGTGCTATATTTATTCTGCAGTTACTGTACCAGAACTAAAGGATTCCTTCAGGTCCTAGTGCTATAGGGTGATAGAAACCTTTGAGAAATTAAAACACGTCAGAACGCACAGAGCAATCATAGCACAGTTTAGACATTTGAATGCACCAATTTCTGCAACAATTTTGTAGTTTCTCAACACAAAAATAAATTAATCTGCCCCAGGACTACTGCTTATTCAGAAAGTAATACTATTGTAACCCCTGAAATATTGACCAAGTAGGAATAAAATGAACTTGAAGCAAATAGAATATATTGCACCAAATCCAGAGCAGTGGATTGTTTTTAGGAGTGTGGAGTATTTTCTAAAATGCTAATGTTAATAGAAAATGGCACACCCATCTTGCTCAGCACAGCATTCTGAAGTTTGCAGAATGTTAGCAGATGAAAGTTTTCAATCATTCTGCACTTTTTGTGGATATAAAGTGAGAATAGAAATGATATAATGAAAGGTACTATAATAATGCAAGATATTATATGTTATTGTAAAAGGTGATGGATTGAAAAGCGCAGAGACTAGGAGACAACAATTTGAGTTCTAATCCTGCCCACGCCAGTTGTTTGCCGTGCAACCTTGGAAAATACTTGACCTCTCTGTCTCCGTTTCTCCATCAGATGCATAAAATACTTATTTACCTATCTCCCATGAGTATTACAAGGATTAATTAATGTTGATTTGATTCTTTGTAAAAATTATTACTTCTTCTTCGAGTGCTTGTTCATGTCCATTCCAATCAGGTGTGTGCACGTGTGCATGCATGTTGGCCAGAAGATTTTTCCCCTAGCAGCATCCATTGGGTTGGCTTGGGTGCCCCTTGGTGTCGCACCTTCATGGTGCCTAGTATATATCCCTGCTGACCCGCCACCCCTTCAGTTTCTTCTTACCACCAGTGACGGTGGCTGGAACTTCCCTTAGCTCTTGCTCAGCAAGTTCACTCTTTATCTGGTTGTATATAGTTAGTTCCTTAGTGTTAGTAGAGTTATTAGTGTCTTAAAGTAGAGTTTGTTGGGGTTTCCCCCCCAACTCCAGTTCCCAGAGCCGTGGTATGCCGCAGTCCCTGGGTTTCAAAAACTGTGTGGCCTGACTTTTTGCCGATCGCTTAATATCACTTAAAATCTATCTTTTGCAGTAGTACATTTGTTTAACTGTTTATCTTTACCAGTGAGTTTGCCTGAAGTGCATGGCAAATCTGCTCAGGTTTGCAAAGGCTGGTGTATGTCCACTTTCCATTGATGAAGTGGTGAACCAATTAATAAATTTGCGCTGCCCATCTTGAGCAGTGCAAGATGGTATATTCCTGAGCTACAGTGCTGGGAGCTGCAGGGATTCGGCCAGTGCCTTTCTCTGTGTGATTCATGAATGGCCCTGGGAGCATTCATGCAATCTAGCTGGGTGGGGGGGCTCCACATGCTGTTGTGCTGACTGATAACAGCACCTGAAGGGGGTTGCGGCTGGTCATTAGCAAGGCATTGTGAGAGATAGCCCAGACCAGAGAGAGTTAGGGGAGCACAGCAGTCCCATGGTCCCGGGCTGCACCCTGGGGATCCCATCACAGTGGTGCAGTGAGCAGGGTGAAATACACAGCTTGTTGTACTGAGCAAAGTTTGCACTTCATGGTGTAAAGATTTAATTTGTATAAACTTGTCTTATCTAGGCACCTCTCTTGGATTTGATGTTTGCGGAGAAGATGAATGCAGTGCCACTTGCCTTCTTGTCCTATCTGGGTCTGTGATGGTCCATGTATCCTGGGGCTGGGGCAAGGTGGGCTAGCACAGGCTTATGGTGTCATTCAACCAGGTCTCAGTGATGCAGCTTATATTGGGTGCTTTGTCACTGATGAGGTCATGGATTGTTTATTGTTTGTTAATGGTAGATCTTGCACTGATCATCTTTAGTTTATGTTGTTTTGTGCGTTTTGCTTCCAGCCCATGGTTAGTAGTGGTCTTGTGCAGCATATAGGTGTTAGATGTCTGGAACCTTGTTTCTTATGCCAATTTTTCCACGGAACTGAGATAAGTGATTGTGTGGATTGTGCTAGGGAATAATCTGAATGGAGGAATGATTGGCTGGATATCCAGAAACCATGGGAAAGGCATGTCTATTGGATATTTTTTGGAACTGTAAGCTGGCTGAGTCCTGGGAATGGGTGGAGCTGATGCAATGTGCTCCTGGAGTATTGGTGGCATAACAGCAATGGAAATAACTGTAGTGACCATAATAATGGATATGGTTGAGGCCAGTAGAAGGGGAATGTGTGAATGGCATCATAAGAATGGCCATACTGTGATATCCATATGATTCCATGCTGAAGTTCTCGATGCCCCAACTCCTAATACTGTTCTTATACCTTTCTCTCTCTTCCCCGACTCTTTCCCTTCTCAGGCAACCACATTTCCTCCAATTCCATCCCATCCATTGACTGTCTGAAATTTTGCACCCCTTTTGCTATCATTGCATTTAGAAGTGCATAATATTTTGCTTGACAGAGCTGCTGTGGTAATATAAAATTGGTTAAATTCAATGCTACAGGTATAATTTGGTACTGTGCATTGTTATACATAATCTGATGTTCACAATTTACCACTAGTCCATTGCCAAGTCCTGCTTCTGTTTCTGGGCATGGTTTGCCATCTTGGTTCAATTCTAGAGTAGGAGGCATAGTTACTTTAGTACACGGATTGGCAATCTTTCAGAAGTGGTGTGCCGAGTCTTCATTTATTCACTCTGATTTAAGGTTTCGCGTGCCGGTAATACATTTTAATATTTTAGAAGGACTCTTTCTATAAGTCTATAATATATAACTAAACTATTGTTGTATGTAAAATAAATAAGGTTTTTAAAATGTTTAAGAAGCTTCATTTAAAATTAAATTAAAATGCAGAGCCCTCCGGGCCCATGGCCAGGACCCCGGCAGTGTGAGTGCCACTGAAAATCAGCTTGTGTGCCGTGTTCGGCATGCATGCCATAGGTTGCCTACCCCTGCTCTAGTATGTTCAGGAATGGTAGTGGTACTCTGCCAATCCTTAATCACATTCGGAGAGAAGGTCAAAGTCTCAGTCATTTTCTTGGCATGGTAGGTGGATTCATGGGCAGTAATTTGATGATCTCCTAAAGTTACTGTAATATTTCCTGTATGTGTTAGCTGCACGCTATAAATGGTTAGGTTAGCCATTACCATCCCATTTAAACACACCGCCACTTTTAGGGCCCCTAGTCCAAGTCCCTGCTCCTGCGAGTTGCTTGTACTGCAGGATTCTCCACCTTGGCTGCAGTCCAGTCTGTACCAGAACACTGTAGGGCTTTCCTGCATGATTACCTGGGAATCATAGGCTAGGGTGGCAGTTTCCCCTCATATACTATTACTGTCTCGTTCCTCTGCTGTATTCCAAATTTCATTGACCTCAGTGCAGTGTATATTATGCATCTCATGGTGATCAATGCCTGAAACAAAACAAATATCCTTCACTTCTCTCCTTTGCTCCACATGGTTTCAACTGCATAGCATGCAACCATTGATTCACCTCCCGTTTTTCATCCTATACCCAAAACAAGGATACTGATGGACTAGCCTTGTCCATTTTATGTTAAGGATCCTCCCAACTGGTTTTCGGAAAGAGCTGTTTATCAGAGACATACAAGACAAATACCTGATTTCTGACTTCTTACTCCTTATCAGAAACTTGGCCATCAAAATATCTTTTCATTTTTCATTGGACTTCCCCTATGTTAAGCAGCTCATGTTTCTAAACTGAAATTTAATTTTTATATTTCAGCTTTGAATAAATTTTTCACAGGTGAGAACTTATTTTTTTGGCCTAGGGTCTATTAACTGTTGTATTTTAGCAAGGTTCTGTTTTACTGCTGATTTGATTTCTTTAGTCTCTTCTGAGCCTCAGCCAATTTAGATATCACTACCCCTACTTTAAATGAAACTTCTAATGTCTGTGAATGTTTGACAGATGATTCACTACTTTCCTTTGCAGACCTTCCTGGAACTGGAGAAAGATGCTTTTATTGTTAGGATTTGTTCTTGCAAATCTTGTTTCTATCGCCTATCTTAAATTCCAAAGTTTTGGGCAAAAGGATGTGTTTCACGACTCATGTAGTAACTTTTTAGTGGAAAACTTTCCCTTTCTTCTTACATCAAATGAAATAATATGATTTTGACTTATACCAAATGCTCTTCTCAGTAATAGAAACAATTTGATTTCTGAATGAAGTAGTTGCTAATTGTATATTGAAACTGCATCTTATATAGTAAGTCCATCTCAGATATTTACAGAGTGCCTCTCACCTTGATATTTAATGCAGATTTAATAATTTTAGATTATTACCTGTTTGCTGGTCTCTCTTCATGACAGACTCACTATTATGGATTTCCATCATGAACTTTGACTCTGGAGATTATAGCATTTACAAAGTAATTCCAAGTGGAATGTCAGAGATTCATTTTGGGATTGTAAACTTTTACACAGAATAAAAAAGAGATTATTAATGTACAGTGTTATAAACCCAAGTACTCTTTCAAAAAGCAGGTCACCAACCTGGAACTGTTCTTATATTTGAATTGGATCCCCACCCCACAAACTGCATTTTAGAAAAAAAAATCTTTCCCCTCACAAGCTCTTGTCCACAATTAAGACTGAAGGACAAATTTTACTTGCCTTACTCTTGTGAGCAATCTCCCCACCTTCAGTAGCAGTACTCTTGTAACTTAAGCAGGATTTAATCTAAATTAATTAGTAGGATTGTTTATTACTAGTTGAAAATCTAATGCTGTGAGTTCTCTTTAAAAATATTCCATATTAACCTAATAATATCACACTAAGGATAGACTACATTCATGATGAGTAACTATGACCTCTCCTCGCCCTACTAAGGAATCATGTATGGTTTCCTAGCAACATAAGAATTTGAGGCTTTACTTTCTATTGTGCAGTTGCAAAAGAATCTGTGAGGCGGCATTGTTATCCATAGGTTCAACAGAGAGGAGCAAAAGCAGCAGGAGATACCTGTCTCTCTCTACCTGTCCTTTGTTATGTGAAAGAGAAGGTGTTACACTTCATTTTTTTCATGCTCTTTGCTCCCAAATCTTGGCATGGAGAAGCAATGGCTATGTCTGGAACGAATGGCCCTTAATGACCTCCCAGAAGGTTGAGCATGGGGTGAATGGTTTCCTGGTTTCTGAGAACTCAGAAAGTTGAATGAGGGAGCAGGAGTTAAAAAGAGGGCCCCAGTTTTCTACACATGGCACTTATAAGCCAGAGCGAGAGGCATTTGGGAATAACCAGGGGAATAGAAAACTTTTTTATGTGTGGGTAAAGTTAAAAATAATAAAATAACAGATGTTGAATATTGCTTCAAAGAGTAATTTTGTGCCATAATTAAATTTGTTCATCCCACTAGTAGTGTAATAAATGAACTTCTGTTCCAAACTCAGTGTTTCCTGCAATCTTTAGTTTTGAGGGAGAGAGGGAAGCTAAAGTTGTCTATGTCTATGATCACCGGGGAAATGCAACTGTTGAGGAGAGATGGAAGGGACACCTGTCCAGCTGGCTGGGGAGTGTTTTGAGCAATGTTTACCAATGAGCTTCCTCCCTCACCGTTAGCAATGCTTGCTGTTTGCCTCATTGAGTGGGTGTCGCCAAGCACCTTTCACCCTGCTGGAGGTAAAACATGAAACATTTGTGTAGTGCTCTTAAGAAGATAAGACTAGCCATATGGGGACAGACCAATGGTCCATATAACCGAGTATTCTGTCTTCTGACATGGCCAGTGCCAGAAGCTTCAGAGGGAATGAACAGAAAAAGGCACTTTAGCAAGTGATCCCGCCCCCTGTTGTCCAGTCCCAGCTTCTGGAAGTCAGAGGTTTAGGGACACCCATAACTTTAAATGGTGCTGTACCTATGACATGGATTGGGCCCAAAAGAACTTGCAGTCTCCATGTAAACATAAACTACTCCATGGGGTTGAGAGCCTGGTGTGTCACCCAGATTTGTTACCACAGCACATGGTAGGTTTGCATAGTGCCATGTGTTGTCATGGCGCTGTACCAGGACACATATGCCGTAAGGAAGAGCTTTGAGGAATGTGTGACCTCTTTGCTCGGGGCCATCGTCCCGGCCAGTGATGGGGTAAAAGGCATCAGCACATAGATGGTGCTGGGGGCGGCATGGCCCTTGAGGCAGGCCCAAGGTATACTGCAAGAGGGGGCCAGTCAGCACATGCAGGAAGATAGAGGCATGGCCATGGGGGAAAGGGGGCGGGGGACAGGAACAGGGCATGAGAGAGGAATATCTGGGGGTCAGGAGAGGGGCCTTACTCCAGAGCAGGAGAGGGGCGGGGCTGGAGGGTGGGAGAGGGAAATGAGCAGCGGGGCAGGAGAGTGACAAAGCGGGGGGGGGAAAGGGGGGGGGGAGGGGGGGGGGGGGGGGAGGAAAAAGGGGGGGGGGGGGGTAGGAGAGGGAAATGAGCAGGTGGGCAGGGCAGGACAGGAGAATGAGCAGGGGGGCAGGAGAGGGGCAGGGCTGGGGGGGTAGGAGAGGGGAATGAGCAGGGGGCAGAGCTTGGGGATAGGAGAGGGTAATTAGTAGGGGCAGGAGACAGGAATGAGCAAGGGGGCAGGAGAAGGACAAGGCAGGGGGGCAGGAGAGGGGCATGAACAGGGGGTAGGACTGGGGAATGAGCGGGGTAGGACTGGGGGGTAGGAGAATGGAAAGAGCAGGGAGGCAGGAGAAGGGAGGGGCTTGGGGGCAGGAAAGGGGCATGAGCAGGGGGGCAGGGCTTTGGAGTAGGAGAGGGTAATTAATAGGGGGCAGGAGAAGGACAAGGCGGCGGGGTAGGAGAGGGGCATGAGCAGGAGGTAGGACTGGGGGGTAGGAGAGGGGCATGAGCAGGGAGGCAGGAGAAGGGCGGGACTTGGGGGCAGGAAAGGGGAATGAGCAGGGGGGTAGGAGACAGGAATAAGCGGGCCCGGGCCCGCCCGCTCTGGCTTGCTGCTCTGCAGCAGGGAGCAACCGCCGCCTCGCACTGGGGCACCGCCGGGACCCACGCAGAGCCGGCCCCGGGCCAGCACTGTGTGGGGGCGGGGCTTGCTGGGCCGCCCCACGGAGGGAGGGGGCCAATGGCGAGCGAGGACGAGGCCAGTTTCACAAACACACACGGGTCTCCATGGAAACCCGGACTCTGGCACAGTCCATGTGGGCTGGCGGGGAGGGGGGTTGGAGCGTTCAGAGCGGGAGGCGGTATTAGTTCCGTTCCCCGCTCAGCGCTGGGGCTAATGCTGGACTCGCCGCTCCTCCCCGCGGTATGCTGCGCTGCACTCCCTAGCCCCCCCGCCCCAACAGTGGTAGGGCCCGCGGCACTGGCCGGGGCTGCGCTGCTTTGCACTGGGACGGGCTGATGGAGCCACCTGCAGCAGCTGGGTGGGTGTCGGGGAGCTCGGGATTTCCTGTGCCCAGCCCGGGCTCATGGCCCGCCTGCAGCTTGGGCGGAGGGCAGAGAGCGCAGAGCATGTGTGTCTGGGAGCCCACGTGTGTGGGATGTGTGAAGTATTTGTGCATGCCAGGGCTTGGAGTGTGTGTGTGCACAAGCGTGTGTGGGATTGGGCGTGTGCCCACATGTGAGAGCTTGCATGTGTGTCCAGGAGGGAATCCACGCATACACACCAATGTAGGGCAGGGTTGGCGTGCTTGTGGGTTCGCACGTATGTGGCAGAGAATGTGTGTGCAGGCGCTTGGAATGTGTGCATACACGTGTGGGAGCACATGTTTGTGCATGGGCTTGGCATATACGCACACATGGGGAAGTGCAGTTGTGTGCAGGGATTCCAAGTGTATGTGTACATGTGTAGGATGTGTGAAGTGTGTGTGTGTGTTCACATGCATGTGGCAGAGGGTGTGCAGGAGCTTGGTGTCTGTACATGCATGTGCCATGCTCCATGCATGGGTAGGGTTACCAACTTTGGTTGGATGAATTCCTGGAGATTTCATCACATGACATTATCTTTAATTAAAGAAGGGATCTCAAAGTCAAATCACCAGGAGGGCCACATGAGCACTAGTACATTGGCACGAGGGCTGCATCACTGACAACTTTTCATATAAAGGTACAAAAGTCCCTACCCTCACCCCCTATAGACTCCAGGACAATCCTGGTGGGTTGGCAACCACATGCATGGTGTGTTTGAAGTGCATGTGTGTTCAGGGGTGCGTGTGCTTGCAAGTAGGAGGGTACCTTGGAGTGTGATGTGAAAGTGGGATTGTACATGTGAGGGTGTTGGTTATGTCAGGATGTACATGAAGAGTTTGTACGTGTATGTGTTGGGAGAGTGTATTCTGGTGTGTTGATGGCAGGTGTTAATGATGAATGTGTATATATCTCCTAGGTTTGATTAACTCATTTATATTAACAAGGAGACCTATTCTTGTTCTATAAAATGGCCCATTATAGATGTGCAGCCTATTTAGTCTGGATTTATGGAATAATATTTTTCCTCTGCTTTCTCTTTCCCCTCAGTGTATGCCTTGATTTTATATACCATCAGTATATGTAGTAGTGTAGTAAATACTGTGTGTGTTTGGAATGGTTATATTGGAGTTAGATTTATTTATTCTGTGTGAAGCAAAATAGTTACAGCTTCATTTGGTGTTAGTCTGGGATTCTGATTTGAATTTTGTCCCCCTTCTGAGTGTAGTTTCAGGCTGATCAAAGAAGATACAGAAGGTGATTATGAACAAGGTTCTAATCTGATCAGAGAAGAAGAAACAGAAGATGATGTTGAACAGGGTTCCAATCTCTTTGACGAAGAGGAAGAATCTCAGACTGAAGAAGATGGTGAACAGTTAGTGAAATTGACTGAAGATGACTTAAGCAGTAATAGGATCATACCCACAAGTGGCATTCAGGAATGGCCAGATGGTTCCAGTTACAAAGGGGAATTTGGGTTTGATTTAAAGCTTGGTTATGGAGAATTCTCATGGGTCAATGGTGAGGTAAACTGGTTTATTCTATTTAAAATTTACATTAAATGCATGTCTATCTGATGGCAGGTTTGATTTGAACATAACAATGTCAAGGAAGACACATTGGTAAGTTTCTCACTCTTCAAATCAATATACAAAAGTGTAATAAATAAATCTCTGCCTGCTAAATAGGATGTATATTTTTGCCTTTTACAAATGCTGCATTTATGGCACACAATACAGTATGCTGAAAGTTCAACTAGCACTGTTCCTCATGCTAAAACTGGGAGTTCAACTAAAGTTATTAACATAAAATAGGTATGTCAGTATCTCCTATTGGCAGCCACTGTGTTGCCAAATAGTTACACAATGAAACATTAATTGCATGGGATCCAAATATCAGAAATGATAAACTAGTTTGCATTCGCTTTGGTCCTTGTGGTTTTAATATTGGATGAAGAACTTTTAAGGTTTAAATATTCACTCAGTTTTAAGGCAGGATGGAAATTAGTTTAAAATCTGATATTCTGCCATCTTTTTGTTAATGCCAATATAAGTTGGCTAATAGTCATTTTATGTACCTGACATTACTTGTAGGCTACCATCAATGGCATTTATTCAAATATTATCTTAGTAAGAAATCAAGATTTCACTATGGTATTTCTTCCTTTGAGTGCTAGCAGTTTGATCATGCCACCGTTTCAACTTTTAGGTCTTGATTTTCATACTGTCCTTTTGCACTTTGGGCTTGAACATTTGGTCCCCTAATTGCACTATTGTATTCTCCTTTCACAGTACATTACAAAAATCCAATATCTACTTCTTTGTCTTGAATTTAATATAGGATGTTGGGTAGTTGAGAAGTGCCTTTTTGATAAACCAGTCTGATTACTCTAAATGGGATAGAGATCATCCCATATGTTACTTTTTGCTGGAGAACTATGCTCTTAAAAGTTAATACTTCTAGTCC
Organism: Chelonoidis abingdonii; assembly: GCF_003597395.2. NCBI lineage: Eukaryota > Metazoa > Chordata > Testudines > Testudinidae > Chelonoidis > Chelonoidis abingdonii. The sequence continues at coordinate 46,115,729 of NC_133776.1, read as the reverse complement.
TTTGGGAAGTTTGCTCAAATTCATGCCTGCTATGGACAAATATTACATTGAATAAATCTTTCTTCTCTCACTGATACTGGCATTTTATACTTGATCTGACTTTGTGTGAATTAGACTTTCAAAATGTTTACTGTGCAATGGATTAGCCAAACATAACCACAAATTTACCCCTCTGTTACACAGTTATAATATGTTAGAGAGTCTTATGTTTGCAAACCCATCTCGTGAAGAAATATAAGGAAACATGCTACAAATTCAAATGTTTACTTACACTTGCATCTTTCTGCTCTTGCTTACACCAAACTAGATAGATAGTTCCACTGTTACTTCTTAGAGTGGTTCTGTGTCTCCACCTGCTGGCTAGTAATATAATCACAGTAAAAATTAAACAGGATTTAAGGTTGCAGGTAAATCAATTTGTTCTGTTACTTCTAATGTTTAGCATGGCCTCAGTCCGAGTATCTATAGAGTTATCATACTAGAACAGTGCTTCTCAAACTTTTGTACTGGTGACTCCTTTCTCATAACAAGCCCCTGAGTGCGACCTCCCCCCGATAAATTAAAAACATTTTAAAATATTTTCAACACTATTATAAATGCTGGAGGCAAAGTGGGGTTTGGGGTGGAGGCTGACAGCTCGCGATCCCCCATGTAATAACCTCATGACCCTCTGAGCGGTCCCAACCTCCAGTTTGAGAACCCCTGTATTAGAAGATGATTGCATTGTGGTGGGAAAATGCCAGGTTCACTTAGTGGTTCCTGCTGAATTTGTGAAACTTATTAACTGCCCTCAGATATTTACATCAGAAATTGCAATGGAGAAACAAGAACCATTTTTGTACAGCACCTAGCACAATGGGGCCCTGATCTAGGACCTGGGGCACAGTCAGTACTGCTCTAATAAAGCAGTATTTTCTAGTTGGCTAGGGCTGGAAACTAGGAATTGTGTCTCCTAGTCATAGTTCTGTCATTGACTTGCTGTGCAGCTCTGAGCACATCAGTTAGGTCCCTATCCTATGCTCCCGGCATATGTAGATATCCCAACAGCTTTGCTGGTAGTTTTGGGTATGCACGGGCACAGGATCAGGATGTTTGTCTCTATGTTGGTTTCACTGTCTGTAAATAGGTATAGTAGCGTTCTTGTGATGCAAACAAGTAGTGTGAGAGTGCATCATAAGATGGCTGTTTTTATGCTTTAAAAATGAGCGTAATGCTTGCTTATCTCCTGCAGATGCTGTGATAAATGACTAACATTTGTCCATGTGTTCAAACTGTAAAGTGCTATAAATAACAATGAGAATATTTACTAAGAGCCTAATGTTACTAAAGAGTGAGACATGGGAGAGGTCCCTGCAGCTGGTAGCAGAGTGGAAGACCCAGTGAGCTGCTGGGGGTGGAGGGGGAAAGGGGAAGGGGCAGGGGCAGCCATCTATGGAGATGGCTTCTGGGTCTGTAGATCTAGGGAATCCTTTCTCCATGTGCCTTCACAGCCCCTGTAACTCTGTAGGCCCATTTCCCTGTAAGGGGAAGCCTCATCAAAAACCCTGCAAGAGCAAACATATTTTTCTAACCACCTGCAGGGCTAGTCTGTTCCATAAATAAGGTAATACATGCAAGCATATTGGTCTTGCTGTGAACTAGGGAATGGCCTGAACGCTGTAACCTGTATTTGCTTTATTTTTTTTTTTTTTTGCAATTTTCAATATATTTTTCCTGAAAATAATACATAAAATTTCCATGGATGCCAACTATGGTGTAGCTTATTGCTATTTCAAAGCTAGTGACTTCAAATCTAGTTAAGAGTGTATTCTGTTTATATCTCTTCCCTTTGTCCAATAGATCGCTACATTTTTGATGCATAATTACATTTAATAATTTAGCAGAAAAATTAATTTTAGTTCCAATTCAGACATATGCTTAGCACCTTGCAGAACCACCACTTTTCATTGAAGTAAAACTAATATACAGTAATAAGTCTAATTTTAATGAAATTTTGCAAGCAGATAGATCCTGGATTGGAGTGGGGAACTCGCCTTGTTTGAACAATATCTCTTATGTTCCATTTTTATTAATGTTAGTAATTCTCAATATGTTCCTGTTGCATTCATTGATCAGGCGAGCTGTTCTGTTGCTAATTTAATCACTGTAATTTCCTGTGGATGTAGCTTAGTGGAGGATGTGTCCATCTGCCTTATATTATAAAGGTGATGTGTTCATACCCCATGAAAACATAAAAATTAACATTTCTCTCTCCTTTTTTCTGTGAATATACTGAACATTATCATGGAGCTGTTGAAGTTTCTAAATAGTTAGCCGTAACTTGCTATTTATAAGATGGACTTTGACCCTGTTAAATTAGATGTGAAAAAGATTTCCTGAGAAATTCCTCATTTATAATTTTCTAATCGCACAGAACTGAACACCCTTGCCCCAACTCCTGCCCCACCCTTCCCTGAGGCCTTGCTCCTGCCCCGCCCCTTCTCTGAGGCTCCACTCCCGCTCACTCCACTTCTGGTTATTCCATCTCCCCTCCCCAGTTGCTCGCTCTCCCCCATCTTCACTGACATTCAGGGGGCTGGGGCAGGGGGTTGGGGTGCAGGAGGGGATGAGAGCTCTGGCTGGGGGAGTGGGCTCTGGGGTGGGGCCACAAATGAGGGGTTCAGAATATGGGCAGGGGCTCTGAGGTGGGGCAGGGGGTTAGGGTGCGGGATGGGGTGAGGGCTCCGGCTGAGGGTGCAGGCTTTGGAGTGGGGCTGGTGATGAGGGGTTTGGTGTGCAGAAGGGGGCTGGGGCTGGGGGGTTCGGAGTGTGGGAGGGGGCTATGGGCTGGGGCGGGGAGTTGGGTTGCAGGAGGGGGTGTGGAGTACAGGCTCCGGGGGTGGGGGGAATTTGGGTCTGGGAGGTGGCTGGGGGGGAGAGGGATGTGGGCTCTGGGTGGCGCTTACCTCAGGTGGATCCTGGAAGCAGCCAGCATGTCCAGCTCCAAGGCAGAGGGGCTAGGGGGCTCTCTGTGCTGCTTGTGCTCACAGGCGCCGTTGTTGCAGTTCCCATTGGCAGCTCCTGCACCTAGGAGCCAGATATGCAGACCACTTCCGGGAGCTGCATGGAGCCAGGGCAAGCAGGGAGCCTGCCTCAGCCCTGCTGCACTACCGACCAGAATTTTAGCGGCCCAGTCAGCACTGCTGAGCCACCAGGGTCCCTTTTTGACTGAGTGTTCCAGTCAAAAAATAGACGCCTGGCAAACCTACATAAATGGCTGTCTGACTTAGAAATTATTAGAAATCCCCAGACCTGAAGATGAGCTCTCTGTAAACTTAAAAGATTGTCTTCCTCACCAATAGAAGTCGGTCCATTAAAAGATATTTTACCTCAGCCACTTCGGTGTTGTCTCTCTAAGAAATTGTGAGAATTCTTGCACTAGTTGTCTTGGAGATCAGAGTATTTGAGAAAGCAGTGTTTTCAGGTTTTGCTTTGTATGAATTAAATTAAAACTGTTAGGTTGATGATGCTTCACTGCTGGGCTGTAGCCAGTGTCGAGTCACTAGAAGGCTTTGGTACCTTTCTATACCATATCTGTGTGATCTTTTGAAGCACTAACAAGAAAGTAAATTTCTTTTCCTTTGAGACATTGGGCTATAAAAACTGCAGTGGCAATATGTTGCTTTAAGGAAAGAAATGTAATATTAGTAAGAACAGTTCAATACCATCTTTCCTCCAGGGACGTAGCAAAGATGTTGTTTAATATGAGACCCCCATCCAAGACTTAGTTGCTGCCATCTGTATTTCTTTCCACTGGCCATAAATGTACGAAGTGAAGCCTTCCCAAAGGGCTTGGGCCCTTTTTAGAGGAGTGAATTTGGGAACATTGACCTACCTATTAACACTTTCTCTGGAACAAGGAGAGTAAAGAATGAAATCAGAGTTATAACTGTTTTCTCTTATGTGCTCTCTAAGTGACCTTGGCTTTCCAGGTCCCCTGCAGGTGCTCCGTTGCCTCTGGCCATTCAGAGCTCTTTTCCGTCCATGCTCTTGGCAGACTCCCTGTGCTGCTCCTTCCCTGGTTGCTTTCGGACACTTCTTGTGCTTCACTGGTCACTCCATTTTGTCAGTCTTAGATGCTCGTTTTCCCCTGGGCTGTTCACTTGCTATCTGCTGAGGTATTTCACTCTTGGCCTTGCACGGTCAGTTCCACACTCTGCTTTTTTGGGGGGTCGTTGGGCTGGGTCTCACCTCCTGATTGGCCTGGGGGTGCACACTGGTTAGCACTGAATTTCACCTTTGTTTCTCTATTATTCCTTAGGCTGTGTTTCAGCTGCATCCCTAGCTCTTAGCCCTTTTCTCAACTCTCTTCTTTTCACTGTTCCTTTCTCTGTACAGTTGTATGCCTTCTGTAGGATTAATCACCACAGTACAAAAGAATCACTTTCACTGTCTTCAGCAGAAGTAACCCAAGCCCCCATCCCCAAATCTGCTTCTCATTTCTTCTTTTCCTGCGGATGCTACTGTCAAAGGCAGTTTTTGCCTGGACCCTACCTCTCTCTGTTCATAGTGCAATTAGTTCTGCAGGCCTGAAAGGTTTAGCTCTTGAACACGGGGCTTTATCTGTGCTTCCTATCAGCTCCCTTTGGACATAGTTTCATCTGTGGTAATCATGAATGTTGCCCTGTAGTTTCTTCAGCAATGGGTTCTGTCAGAACAATGTAATCCAGAAACCTCCATTGGGGACTCATTACCTGGGCAGAGGGGGCATCTGAAGTGCACTCCTGAGTTCCAGCAACATCCAAATGGGAACATATTTAACTCATTCTGTCTGCATTTTTCTAGAAGTTCATTTAACTGGCTTCATGTCACCAGCCCTAGAAAGTGGACTCCATTCTAGTCAGATGTGGCACAGGCTTCGACAGTGCAAGCTTTTGCACATCATTCACCAATGTTTCTCACCTTGACCTGCAACGACATTCTCAATGAGCCCATTTGGTCCTTTGTTTTTCTTCTGAGAGTGCCAACAAATGTCAGATAATGCCTATAGTAGTGGGTCAGCATCTTTGGTGATGCAGATCTCTGTTCAGCTCCTACTGGAAGGTATCAACAATTTGTTTCATGGAGGGTAATGATTTTCAGTCTCTATCAGTCAAGGCCAGGACTCAAATTGGTGACCTAGAAGTGAAAGGATCCATGTCAGTTTCTATTATAATCCCCAAACTATTTAGTCATTTTGTCTGATCTATAATAATTTTACTGAGAATAGTCACAGCATAGTCCACATATTAGTGGGACATTGGCAAGTCATCTGGTGCATTGATGCACCAGACATTGTAGAAACATCATATAGGGGAGAATGGTATGTTTTAAGGTGTTGAGCGGCAAGTAATTTTATTCCCCAAATAACTCAGAAAAGAGAAACAAGAAATGGTAAGCCATATCTTAATGACTGTCTCTCTTAATTCTCCCTTAATGATTGTCTTTGTACTACGCCTTAAGGGATGCTTTGATTAAAGGTGAGCTAAATACTCAGTTATAACATTAGATAATTGGATTTAAATAGAAAACGTGCAGATTGCACCAAAGAAACAAATACAATTTTAAGCATTTAAAGAATGAACAAAGGTTTCATGTTTCATTGGAAACTTGTGTTGAGTAACCAACGACTTCTTAAAACAATTCCCAACTATATATGTTTTCCTTATCATTGAAAGAATTAAGATTTTTAGAGTGTTTATCAAAGGAATTGGGTTAAAAAAGAATAATTCTAGAGTTCTTTAAATGGTGTGTGTGTGTGTGAAATCTTAGGTTTTCCTCTTTGAATTGAGGAGGGTGAGACAAGGGGTGATAAATGAGGCTTGTGACATAGTTTTGTAACTTTGATATACTAGGTACTACTTGTCACTTTTTTCTGTTAGGTCCCAGGAAAAGACATTCTTTAATAATAGGGCGGTGCCTGGTCTTGAGAAGACATTCCTAGTGGTTTTTAACTTTAAACCAAATGTCTCTCAAGATTACAATCTGCAATATCTTCACCCACTATTTGCAACTAAGAACTCCTACCAAACACTGTATTCAAGGCAAAAAAGCACAATAGCCAACATTTCTGTAGTCCTTCAAACAGTATATACAATATTAAAGCAAAACAGAAATGCTAAAGCTGCATTTAAGAGTCTGTGCAACTATACCTGGAGGTGACTGAAAATATGCTTTCATGGCCCAGGAGATCTCATTCTCCTTGACACCTTTTGTGCCTGCAGAGGTTTCCTAGTTTTGTTAGTTAGTTTGAACATACTTTAATAAACACTCCTTTAATAAAATAAACACTGCAAAACATAAGAATGCGGTCTATTCTATTGTCCAAGAACATGTAGGTATCTTCTAAAATTCAGTCAAGGTGAGCTTGTAATAAATTAAAACCATCACTGGGCTTCTGTTTTTTTAGTTTATTAATTTCATTTTTTAGGGAGTTTTTCCGCAATTTTTGAATTCTACATAATGTCCAAAAATTGGTTGTTTTCAGGGCTTTCTCTTTGTATATAGATGTAGTACTGTTTCAAAGAGCACTACGTTAAAATGCCCTGGGGAATCTTTAGTTTTCACCAGCAGGGTCTACCTGGACCAATTAATGCGCAACACATTAGTGTGTTTTAGAAGTCACACCCCTGTAGTCCATATTACTGCTCCATGTATACAAGCCCTTGGATAGTAGCCAGGGAGCCTAGACTTCACCTGTATAAACAAGCTGTACTTGGGCAAAAGGTGAAGTCAATATGAATTGGATAGGGGCAGAATAAATAGGTGTGATATTGTATCTCCAACTTTAAAAGATATTGTCTCAATGACCTTCTCATAAGCAGACTAGGGAAATATAGACTAGACAAACCTACTTACTATAAGATGGCTGCACAACTGGCCTGAAAACCGTACTCCGAGAGTAGATATCACAGTTAAACTGGAAGGTTACATTGAGTGGGATCTCACAGGGATCTGTCCTGGGTCTAGTTCTGTTCAATTACTTCATCAATGATTTGGATAATTGCATAGAGAGTACACTTATAAAGTTTGTGGATGATACTAAACTGGGAGGGTTGCAAGCACTTGGGATGACAAGATTAGAATTCAAAATTATCTTGACAAACTGGAGAAATGGTCTGAAATAAATAGAATTAAAATCAATAAGGATAAACGTAAAATACTACACTTATGATGGAATAATCAATTGCACAAAAACAAGATAAGAAGTGACTGCCTAGGAAGGAGTATTGCTGAAAAGGATCTGGGGGTTATAGTGGATCACAAGCTAAATATGAATCACTGGTGTAATATCGTCACAAAAAGACGAACATTTTTCTGGGATGTATTAGTAGGAGTATTGTAAGCAAGACACGAGAAGTAATTCTTCTGCTCTACTCAGCACTGATAGGGCCTCACTTGGAGTATTGTGTCTAGTTCTGGGCACCACACTTCAGCAAAGATGTTGATAAACTGGAGAAAGTCCAGAAGAGAGCAACAAAAATGATGAGAAGTCTAGAAAACATGTCCTATGAGGGAAGATTGAAAAAATTGGGTTTGATTAGTGTGGAGAAGAGAAGACTGAGGGTAGGGGACATAACAGTCTTCAAGTATATAAAAGGTTGTTATTAAGAGGAAAGTGATAAATTGTTCTTATTCACTGAGGACAGGACAGGAAGTCATCAGCTTAAATTGCAGCAAGGAAGATTTAAGTTAGATATTAGAAAAAAATTGCTAATTGTAAGGATAGTTAAGCACTGGAATAGATTACCTTGGAAGGTAGTGGAATCTCCATCATTGGAGGCTTTTAAGGAAAAGGTTAGACCTGCTAGGGATGGTCTAATGCTTGGTCCTGCATCAGATGAGCTATCCGAGATCCCTTCCAGTCCTACGTTTCTGTGATTGAGTAACCATTTCTGGTGTTGTTCTGATGTTTATCCAATAAACATTGATGTTGGATTTTTTGTATTATGGTTTTTTTAATCAATTAAAACTTAAATTCAGAAGTTTTGTATATTATAATTTCATTAATAATTTTTCATCAACATTGAGGTTTATCCCCTTGCAAAAAAGGGAAGGATCAATTAGTTTTTGTTTTTTTTTAATATGGTGGTTATATTATGAAGAATAGGTAGATTCCCTGTTAAAGTTGTAACCAGATTTTACCTCTCCTTCTCATATGTATCTGTATATAAAAATGTATTACCTCAACTAACACTGTTATGGTGCAAGTCCTACCCACCAAGTCACACTTCATTTGTTAGACTGGACTCTCTGGAGCTACTGGCGGCTGTTTTTCCAGGATTGCACACTAGAGGGACCCAGCAGGTCCCTCTGGCTTAGTCTAGCTCCAGGGGGAACCGACTGTCGGACTTAATAATAGGATTAAGGGTCACCTGTGTACCTGGGCCTTTCTAAGAATAGCTGTGGGGGAGCAGAGGCTCCTTCTTCCAGGGGTTAGTGGCCTGGGAATCTGATAGGAGAGAACGGGGTGATGGACAGATGACTGACCTGCCAGGGATGAAGGATGAAGGGCTTGAGATGATGTCTCTTTTGGTTCTTCAGGGCTTTTTCGGGTTAGAGTAGGTAAGTGGGAGACAGCTGCTCCAGGCAGACCCCGCTCTGGTCTGCAACTGGGCATACGTTTATAGTGTGTACACCTGATTTTGAGCCAGACTTACGTTTCTGTGGATACTCGGGATCTCCCTGATACTGCAACTTCAATACCTCCCTATTTCATATGTACACACAGGGGCTGGGTCAGCTGCTGAGCGCTTAAATAGCTGCTGGCTTACTCTGTGTTTTGCTATGACTTGGAGCACTTGAATGTGTGAACATTTGGACTTATCTCCTTCTAAACTGTTGGGAGTTACAGGCCCTACCATATGTCTATGGAAAAATAATAGGTGAAATCCTGGCCTAGTTGAACTTTAGAGAAGTTTTTTCATTGGCTTCAATGGGGTCAGGATTTTGGCCAGTTTTCCAAAGATGCATAATGGCTAGGCACTCTGTATATACCAAGATCTTGTGTGGCCGTTTTCTCTAGTATTGCTCCATTGTAGTGAGGAACAATTACAAGCCACTTATTTCTCTTCCCTCAGCTATATCACTTTCCTCTTTTTTTGGTGCGTTACAGAAGTATGTGGGGCAGTTTTACAAGGACCATCGGCATGGCAAAGGGATGTATTTTTGGCCCGACAGTTCCAAATTTGCCGGTTCATTTTATCTTAGCCATAAAGAAGGATATGGGACTATGGAATTCAAGGATGGCAGAAACTATCAGGTAACAGGATGAAATTGAATGTATTCTAATGACTGATAGCACTAACAGAATATGAATTTGTACTGCCAGCATGGTCTCTGTGGCTTTCCCACAAAGCATGTGGCTGGAATGTGTTTCTGAAGCATGTGCAGATCATTAATGGCTAAAATGTGCACTCTGGTAATAAAATACCAATAAGGAAAAAAAAAAAGCTTAAAGCTTCTAAAGTAGTTGCTCAAATTCATGCCTTGTACAGAAATGACCAAAGATAGGAGCCTCAATTGAGCTAGGGCTTCAAAAACCACGCGTCTGAGGCAAGTGTCACTGTGGAGTGTGTCTGTTGATGGGCAGGGAACAGGACAGCAGGAGCTGTAGGTTCTTGTCTCTGAAGGTAGCGATAAGCCTGGGAGCAGAGTGGCCCTGGGGTTACACTCCTTTAAGAAGGAAGCAACCAGGCAGCAAAGGCCTGATGGGAAGGAGGTGTCTGTATTGTTTTTGTTTTCCTGTTGAGGGAGCAGGAGGAGAGCAGAGTAGGTGTTGCTGTTCTCTTTTTCAGGCCACGTGGGTGAACTGGGAAGCAGAGGACCAGGCTGCCACTGTTAGCTGCATGGGTGGGAGTGGGAAGCCAGTAGCTGGTGGAGAGGTGGTAAGGGGTGGGGGCAATATGGGCAAATGAGTGATTGAGAGGATGCATTTAAAGAGCAGAGAAATATTTGAGGGAGGATTGGGGAAGATGACACACAACAGATGTAAAGGGGCAGAGGACTGAACCCAGTGTAGGAAGGAAAAGAGAAAGGACGTAAGGAGGTGGAGCGGGAAGGAAGGAAGAGAGGAAACAGTGTGCACACAAAATAGTGCAGCAAGATGCACAGAAGGAATGAAAGAGGAGTGAAGCCAAGCAGGGACAGAAGGTGTCCCAAAAACACAAGAGGCAAGTGAAGTTTATTAAATAGAAAATCGACTGGTAGTCTTACATGGTGGGTTGTCCTTTAAACTGCAGAGGTGTGTGTGTAAGAGAGTGAGCACTAGTATTTTTCATTTCTACTAGTAGGCATAACAAATATCTGGTAATCTTAGTTGGGATCGGGGCTCTCGTTGTGCTGGGCACTATACAGACCTAGAAAAGAGACAAAACCTGCCCGAAGGTAGAAAGATATCAAGGGTAGGGGGTGAGGATACAATTTACCAGCAACTGAATCCAGTGAAGAGTTGACCGAGCTTGGTTAGCTACATGGATTGTAATTTTCTTTTTAAGTTGGGGATAGAGATAAGGAAGAAGGGCGCAAGGGAATGAAAGAAGGGAAGGAGAGATAGTCACAGCTTGTCAGCAGCATAGCCATGATCAGCAATCTGAGTTTTGAGGCATTGCAGTGGAGGGAAGTCAGGAGGAGGATGAGGTAGTGTCCCTACAGGTTTATTCAGGGAGTTTTTCCTCAGGCATAAGGGGCAGTGGGAGAGAAAGCAAACATGGAGTTGTTTTAAAGCAGACGCTGACTTGTGAATAGTAAAAGCTGGGAATGTTGGTGGAGGGAAGGCAAGGAGCAGTGGCGCTATAGGTTAGTAAATGAGCTAGGAAGTGTAGGGCTATGTTATGAAGAACCTTACTGTTAAAGACAAGGGGCCAGATCCCAAACTGCTGTAAATCCATGTAGCTCCACTGAAGTCAATGAAGCTATGCTCATTTTACATCAGCGGAGAATCTGACTTAAGAAGTGAGAGTTTGATGTGAAGGTGAAGGGGGAGCTAGTGGAGGGACTCAGAGAGGGGGCTGATTAGGTCCGGGTGATGAGCCAGGAAGATGACTTTAGAAACAATGTTCTGAGTAGACTTGAGGGGAGCAAGGTTTCAAGTGTCAAGATATGAAATGATTGAAAATTTTCAAATCTGGTTGACTCTATTAGAGGTGGTTGAACTACTTATTGCAAACAGTATACTCAGAGAACTGATCCCTTCCATTTAAGTTGTCTACAAACTGATCATATGTACAAATTTATCTACATATCATAATATGTACTTGCTCGTGGCAAGTAGTATGTAGAGAGGGCTTGATACCTGAGCTCTGTGGCAGATCGAACAGTATTTCTGAATGACCTACCCTTCATAAACTGCTTCCTTTGCAAACTAATTTCACTTACTCATGAAACAAACTTGGTTTCTTGATTAAACAAACAAAGCTACAAAAGGCTGAAATTAACTTTCTGCAAATGCTTGTAAGAACAAAGCTTGAGCTGTTTGAATATTCTTGAACAGTGAATAAAAGTGTCTCAGTGGTCCTAGTTAAAACCTGTAGCCAGGGCCGACTCCAGGCCACAGCGCGCCAAGCGCGTGCTTGGGGCGGCAAAATTGCTAGAGCCGGCCCTGCCTGTAGCTCCATTGCCTTCAGTGAAGCCATCCACCCTACCTCACTTCAGCCAATGGGTTTCATGTATTGCCATTAGTGCAGTTCCAGTGTGACCAATCAAAGTGAATACAATAGTTGATCAGCTTGTCAGGTGCTTAGATTGCCCTAAATGTCAATAGGCAATTGACACTGGAACAGTAATGTCAGACCAAATAAATTTGGTTTTGCATCTTTTAAATGGAAGCCAGACTATAAGTTATGTAGAATATCTGACCTATATGTCTTCTCTAATACTAGTAAACCTATTGCTCTCCTAAGGGACTGTACAAGGCCGATGAGCGTTTTGGACCAGGAGTTCAGAGCTATCCAGATGGCTCTCAAGACGTTGGCTTGTGGCTCAGGAATCACATAATTAAACTGTGTACTGAAATACCTGGACATTTTTGTCTCCTGGATTACCCAGAACACTACAGCTATTTTGATGCTGATTCCCAGAGAGAGTATCTTTCTGATGAGGAGATTCCATTTTGGGATCTGAATGAGGAACAGGACCCGTTTTTCTACAACTACAAACGTCTCCTTTTAGATGACAATTACACATTGCCTGAAAAAATGTACATATACTCAACTGATACAGATCACCTTCCCCTGACTCGCATCTTCCGTAAAGAGTTTGATTCCCAATATTTTCAGAACAACAAAAAGTTGTATGATGAAAAACCGTGGCCTATTAAAAACACAAGCCCTTTAATGGTTAGAATGCAGAAGCACATCTATAAATACAGGTAGCTATTGATTTTTGTGTGTGATTTGTGTTTGTTGGGATATCTGTGGGATTTTCTTTTTAGACTATTGCAAAGATCACCTTTAGCACAAGTTATGGTACAGAAGTCATGCTTCACAGAAAAATTTCTACTATTGATGATTAAGTTTAGAAATTCATTTGACAAACTGCAAATGAGATTTTGTGAAACAAACAGCATGTTCCCCTTTCACTTCCTTAACCTAAAGGAAACCTTTTTTCTTAAAATATACCATCAACTCAGGTCCTGATATGTGCCTACAAAAACAACATTGTTATTAATTTGAATTATAGAATGCCTAGAAGTCCCAACCTAGATTAGGGACTCCATTATGCTACAGCAGGGATGGGCAAACTATGGCCTGCGGGCCAGATCTGGCCCCTCAGGGCTTTGGATTCGGCCTGTGGGATTGTTCCCCATGGAGGCACAGGCCCCGTGCTGCTCTCAGGAGTGGCCGGCCCAACACCCCTGCGGCCCCCGGACCCTTGCCTCTAGACACCACCCCCCACAGCTCCCATTGGTTGGGAACAGGGAACCACAGCCAATGGGAGCTTCAGGGGAGGTACCTGGAGGCGCGGCAAGGGCAGCGCATGTGGAGCTCTTTGCCCCCCCTACCCCAGGGGCCGCAGTGCTTCCTGGAGTGGTGCTGGGCCGGGGACAGGGCAGTGTGCAGGGACCCTGCCCTGGCCGTGGTGTGCACTTCTGCCACCCTGGAGCCCAACCCCTCCTGCACCCCACCCCACAACTCCCTGCCTTAAGCCCACTGCCTGCACCATGCACCCCTCCTGCACCCCAACCCCCTTCTCTGAGCCCCCTGCTGCACCCTGCACCCCTCCTGTACCCCAACTCCCTGCCCTGAGCTCCCTTGTACACACTGCATCACTCCTGCACTGAGCTCCCTGCTGCACCCTGCTGCCCTCCTGCATCCCAATCCCCTGCCCTGAGCTCCCTCCCGCAGTCCGCACCCCTCCTGCACCCCTGCCCTGAGCCCTCTCCTGCACTCTGCACCTATCCTGCACCCCAATCCCCTTCCCTGAGCCCCCTCATGCACCCCGCACCCCTCCTCTGCCCCAATCCCTTGCCCATAGCCCCTTCCTGCACACCGCACCCCTCCCACACCTCGCACTTCCTCCTGCACCCCAACCCCTGCCTCAGCCCTGCATACAATTTCCCCACCCAGATGTGGCCCCCAGCCCAAAAAGTTTGCCTACCCCTGTGCTACAGGGTCATACAACAAAATGACAGAGCCCTATCCACTAGATTATGCAAAAACATGCTCCAAAGTGTCTTCAGCTGTTAGTGCACATGTAGCTGGTATTAGCTATATATGCAGACAGATACTTTGTACGTGCAAATACCCTCTTACACATGAAAATACTCTGCCTGCATGCACAGGTATGTTTGCAGGAGTGGTGCCAGCATGTGCATATTTTGCAGACTCAGCTGAGGCAGCACAGTTTGGAAATCTGGTCCATCATGCAGATGAGTGCCTTGTATGCTTTCTTTAATCTTCTAAGCACACCATATGGCCTTTTTTAACCTTGGAGAGCTTGGTATTTAATTTTCACTTGCAAACATCCAGATTCTTGGGGCTGGATGTTTTTAACCCCTTCTCTGAATATGATTAATGTCCCCCATACCACAGCTCTTGGACCATTTTAACTCCCTTATGCTCATTCCATGATGGGAGCAAAATTGAACTGTCTGAGATTGGTTTTTTTAAATGGTTGCCATCCTCCTCCTCCCATGTTACCTGGCAATAATCTTGATTATCAGTGGCTTTTTTTAAAAAAACTCTGTGGTATAACAGGTATCGGCTGCATAGCTGTTTAAGTTAAATGTGGACTCTCCAGCTGTTTAATGTTTTTCTCTTTCTTCTGTTTGAGGCATTGTCAAACAGAGATCAGTTGGGATATCAACGTCATTCTGAATGGAAGCCGAGACACCTTTGGACCCAAGGGCCCCAAAGAGCTTGCTTCGGAGCAGCTGATTCAGAAGGCAGCAGCAGGAGACTTCAATAGCATTTACGAGATTCTGAAGGACAGCTCAGCTCATCCAGATGTTGCTGACATGCATGGATACACTGCACTTGCTGCTGCTGCTGTAAGATCCCAAATGTGACTCTTCCCTCTGTGAATGACCATTTTTTTTGTTGCTACTGCATCTCTCTCTCTCTCTCTGTTATACAGTAAATGCATGAGACATGATAGCAAACATCTTGAAGGAAAGACAGCTTGCTGAGCAACATGCTAAAAAAATATTCTGTAAAATATATCCCTCTGTAATATTAAAGATGACTCAAAGCCTAAAATTCCAAATCCTTCCAATTTGGGTGTTGCACCGGGCTGGATTTAAATCCCTGAAACTGCCCCTGCTTCCCCCCTTCTGCTTTCTTGTTCCAGGCTGTATTCAAACCCAGAAGGGATCTGGTTTTTGCGGGTTTTTTTTGGAGCGGGGGCGGGGGGGTTGGGTTACAGTCTGGTTTCGGGTAGAAGTTATGATGTATGCATGACTTCAGTTTATCTGTGGGAAGTATTTGGCTCCTTATTTAAACATTTATCAGTGCCCAGCCTAGCCTTCTGGGCACCTTACATCTATTAACAAATTAATTTGATTTTTGCTAATGATTTTTTTTTAAAGTCCTCAGAACAAGAAAATTAATTCCATATTAATTTAGAACATTAGAGTTTTTCTCTTTTTGTATTGGCCTCTCATCCCATGAGCTTTAGTCATTTTGTAGACATTAATCCTCTTCCCCTAGCAGTCCTGTGACCGTACGGTTGATTTTGGGGGGAGAGTATTGAAGACACAGAGGTTACGTGACTTGTCCACTGTAACACAGAAAGTCAAAACTGAGCATACATCTGAGGACAAAATGGAACCTAATGCACATAGACTGTTGCCGTTTACAGCATGTGCAATGTGGCAGAGTTACAGTTGCTTTGGCAACAGTAACTTTGAATTTCCTGACAGTTTTTATTTTTATTTTTCCTCAGTGCCAAAATGTTGTATTAATACAGCGTTTTGTTGTATTTGATTCCTGAGTTCCATGATAGTGTGCTTTACAACAGTTAAGTCTTCTCTGAAAACATTAGGCCTTTTAAAAGTCAGCATGAAAAATATTCTATTTAAATGAAGTGCGTTTCTCAGATAGCTCACTAATGTAAGAAAAATTGAAAAGCCTCCCAGTAGTATCTACTTCAGTTTAACAGGTCAGATTTAGTAGTTGATGTAAGTGAGTGAAACTCCATTGACTTCAGTGTAATTACAGACACTCACAATGTTTCTAAGGACCAGCGGCAACAGGCAGTGTGGGACTGTATTTTGGATCAGTGGTGCATTTCTTGACAGATAGTTTCTCTGGATCAGCTCTCAGATGCCCCTCAGAACAACCACATGAACTGAAAGATCCTTCTTTGTTACAACAGGATACGTTGTGATCAGGGGTGATTTCACTTATATCTTTACTGTTGGACCTTCTTTAGCTCCCTTGTGTACCTCAACATGCCATCCAGTCATGGACTGCCCTCTTTATTATCTTAATGGTAAATGGATTCACCTGACATATCCGGATGCTGCTGCTGTGATAGTGGCTACATCACTAACCCAACATCTAATTCTTGGTTTGTGGCATTAAAAGCCATACTCCAGAAGAAATGCAATTATACAAGGACCTTATATTGGGTGCACCTAAAATAGTTTTACCTTTTTCTTGGTTTTGCCAGCCTTCCGCATTAACTATAAGACATAGCTTGAAGCAGTAGAAACATTTTGAGATCACTGTTAATTTATGGGCCAAATTCAGCACTGGCATAAAAAGACAAGAAAATGAAATCACAAAACGAAACTGAAATCAATAATAGTGTTTTGAGTCTGTCTTTATTGAGTGTCTTTTTGTTTTAACTTTAAACCCAATTGTGATTTTAGTTAATCCCACATGGAAAACTAAAATAGTATGTATACACATATACTCGTAAAACAATCATCCAAATATTTTACTTCACAGACGAATTACCATGATGACATCATTAATCTTCTTCTTGATAATGGAGCTGATGTGAATAAATGCAGCGATGAAGGATTATCAGCCCTATCAATGTGCATTATTCTTTATTACCCAGTGGAATCATTTAAGGCTAATATTGCTGAGAGGAACTTTAAAAAAGATGAGGTCAGTACATTATTAATCTATAACTGTGAAATCAGAATTCACCATGTCCTCCAATGAGCCACAGGTCTGCTTTTTAAAATTACTTCACTGTGAGTGTTCCAGCAGTTGGGAAAAGTCAAACTGCCCTTACCTTCCTTGACCCTGCAAGTTACTGAGTGCCCTTCCATCGATAACTCACACTGCACAGGATCAGGCTCCAGGGCTATTCTGCAGTCCATGTGTCACATTAGTACCAGAGACTTCGGGCCAAGTTTTCCAAAGAATTTAGGTGCCTTAAGATACAGATAAATTAGTGCCTAGTGGGACTTAGATTTGTAAACTCAGTGGGGAAGGGACAGTCTTTTATTCTGTGTTTTGTACAGCACCTGGTACAAGGGGGTTGTGGCCCATGAGTGGGAGTCCTAGACACTATGGCAATACACATAATTAATAATAATAATTTACAAAATTGCCTAGACAGATTAAGCACATGATTCCCATTACCTTCAAAAGTCTCTTGGCTGCTGCAAGAAAAGTAGACAGGAAAAAATGTACACTAGTCTCTCTCTCCTTCAGAGCTCAGCACAAACCCAGAAAACGTCAATGTAACACTTTCAGATTCTAGCTTTAACGTTAGGTTTAGGTCTTCATTAGTTTGTACGCTGATGTGCAAATTGAAAATCAAGAAATGTCCCCTTCTGTTTCGGAGCTTTTATAAAGTGAGGAAGTACCAGTTGAGATTTGAAAGCTCCTAAGAGGGTTTTATTGACAATGGAGGCTAAAAAACAAACACACACACTATTCAAAATGTTTCCCATGACTAGTGGATTAAGACTGAGTAAAATGATGATCTGCCTTAACTCAGCTGTAATATACCAAATTCCAGTACTATTGTATACGCACACATTGATGATGTCCGGCACTGATGTTGTTATGATGATTCTTGTTGTTGAAGAAAGGATTTTCCATATTTTCTTCATTTTTGTCATTTTAATTTTTTTTAAAACTTTAAATCAGGGTGAGCAGTTGGAAGATGGATCTGCACAACTTCCATTGGCATCAGCAAAACAGACATGCTTAACAGGCCCTGTTCATCAGTCAGCTGTGGTACCTCCTATGTCCGGGGAAAAGGCAGAATCTGTTTCTGATGATAGAAATGCATTGGACGAAATGGACCGTGCAAGTTTAGAAAAGAGGACTGGCTGCAGCACTGAAACTGACTTTGAGTCGAACCGTACTGTTTTCAACTATGGAATCAAGGTTTCTCTGGAAGCTTTGCAGCAGAGTGCAGATGCCTTCAGCCAGTGTTTGTTGAGAGTACCCTCCTATGCCTGTGTCAATGGATATGGTGGGGCTGAAGGCACCGTGAGAAAAATGGCGTTATCAATATCTGAGTAAGTGCTGCTAAGAAAAACCACTGGCTCTGTGTTCTGGAAAGGTTAGACAAGTTCTGGTGAACCCTATTGCACGAGAAAGTAACAAGTGTAGTTTTACATGTTTGTGGGGAAGAATGACCCTGCATTTGCTTGGGATAGATCAAATGGGCATTCCTGATCAAGGGGCATTCCACGGGTCCTTAGCTGACAGGGAGAAGGCCTGAATTTCACTCCTTAAAACCTTTTAAATAAGATAGCCCACCATTTTGTCTCTTTTTGTGACTCAGCTTTACATATGGTGTGTGTGTGTAAAAATAAACTATTTTAAAAAACCTGTACTGTGCAACAGTAATAGTAATTCTATATTACCTTCATAAAAACATTTCTGTATTATGAAAAACTAGTCTGTGCTATATTGAGTATTGCTGTCACAACCTGGCACTCATTTAAAAAAAAATCTGGATATTTTGCCAGGGCCAAATGAACACATAGACAAACTGGATACATGCATAGGGCCCAGATTCATGGGGGAGGGAATCACAGGCCAGCATCATTCTCCTCCACAACCTGCTCTCTTCGCCCTGCTGAGGGTGCACTGAGCACCTCCAGCAGCATCCTTCATCCTGGCACCACAGCCCTCTTCCTGGCCCCGTGCAAAGGGGAGACTCGAGGAGCCATTTGGTTGGAGAACAAGGGATTGGGGTTGCAACACAACTCAAGTTTGGCCCAGCTGCCTCTCTGTCATGATGGGCTGGGGGCTGGCTAAGCCAAATTTGAGTGAGTGGCTCTGTGACCCTGGTTGCCAGGTCACAACACTCAGAGTGAGGAGCTGGGCCGAGCCCTGAGGGAAAGGAGCTGCTGCTGCAGGGTGAGGGTGGGCTGGGCTTGGTCTTCAGACCCTCTGCACTCACCCATCCTAGGGCCTCCCCTCTGCGCTAGGCCTGTAACCCATCTTGACCCTTCCTGCAACCCACTGGTGGGTCGGAATCTGCTGTGTAGGAAACATTAGTCCTGCAGTTTTTTAGGGCAAACCCATCTTGACCAGATTATGGCTCACATGTGCAAGGTGTGGAAGATGCAAGTAACCTTCTCTTACCTCACTTGTATAAGATCCATGCCTGGGAGTGGACATTTGTAGTTTCTGGGGTCTCCTGAGTATGGGGTCTGATCCTGGCTTGTGCCTCCTGGGATTCAACAGTGCTGAAAGGGACTGGTGTAAAGTAGGCCATGTTACCTCCACACCCTCTGCATGGCATAGCATTGCTGTGTGGTGCACATTAGTCTCACAAGGAATAGTACAGTGGACATTCTCTCCCTAGGCCCAAGTACCAGTTTGTATACCCGCCTCACAGCATCCTAGAACCCAGGCACTAGTCCAAGCCTGAACGTCTACACTGCAATTAAACAGCCCCTGAACCCGAGTCAGCTTAAGAGCCAGTGTTTAGAAATATGTTCCTTTTTATGAGTTATTGACAGCTTATTCTGTTGTTTGCTATATTGACTTCAGACACCAAAAAAGATGGACCACGGTCAAACTACTTCTCCGCAGAGGTGCAGACCCCAATGTTTGCCGGATCCCTCTGCATGTCCTATTCTTTGCTGTTAAAGCTGCAGATGTAGGAGCAGTGAAATTACTATTAGCAGCAGGAGCAAGGACTGACATACGACTTCCATCCAGGGTAATGGATAATAATTACTAGTAACAACCAAATGTAATATTCTAGAGCAGGAGTGGGCAAACTTTTTGGGCTGAGGGCCACAGCTGGGTGGGGAAATTGTATGCAGGGCTGGGGCACGGGGTTGGGGTGCAGGAGGGAGTGCAGGGGGTGGGAGTGGATGCAGGACCGGCGCTAGGGTTTTGAGCGCCCTAGGCGGACGGCAATTTCGCCGCCCCGCGCGCTGGTCCCGCGGTTCCGGTAGAGCTGCTGCAGTGGTGTCTGCGGAGGGTCCGCTGTGCCTGCGGGCAGTCCACTGGAGCCGCGTGAGCGGCCGACCGTCCGCAGGCACGACTGCGGCAGCTCCATCCGAGCCGCAGACCAGCGGACCGCCCGCAGGCACCACTGCGGCAGCTCCATGCGAGCCGCAGACCAGCGGACCGCCCGCAGGCACCACTGCGGCAGCTCCACGAGAGCTGCCTGCCGCCCCCTCCAGCGGCGCCCTGACCCAGGGTCAGAGCGCTTTGGCGGCAGCCGGCAACCCGAGATTTCCCGAGCCAGGGGACCCCTTGGGCTGCCGGCTGCCGTGGCGGCGCCCTGACCCAGGGGACACCCTGGGCTGCTGGCTGCCGCGGCGGTGCCCTGACCCAGGGGAACCCTTGGGCTGCCGCAGTGGCGCCCTGACCCGGGGGACACCCTGGGAGCCGGCAGCCCAGACTCCCTCTCTGTCCTAGTGGCAGGCCTGCTCAATCATTTAAAAAAAAATTTGGGGGCGCTTTTTGGCGCCCCCAAATCTCGGCGCCCTAGGCAACCGCCTAGTCCACCTAAATGGTTGCACCAGCCCTGAATGGATGCATGTGCAGGAAGGGGCTCAGGGTAAGTGATTGGGGCAGAGGAAGGGTGCAGGGTTTAAGAGGGGGCTCAGGAAAGGAGATTGAGGTGCAGGAGAGAGCTCAGGGCAGGGGTGCAGGAGGGGTGTGGACTGTGGGAGGGGGCTCAGGGCAGGGGGTTGGGATGCACAGGGTTGCAAGGTGCAGCTGGGAGCTCAGGGCAGGAGGCTAGGGTGTGGGGTGCAATTGGGGGCTCAGGGCAGGGAGTTGGGGGGCAGGCTGCAGGAGGGGTTTGAGCTCTGGCCCAGCACTGCTTATCTAAAGTGGCTCCGGAGTGGCATCGGCGCGCACCGGGGCCAGGACAGGCTTCCTGCCTGCCTGCCCTGGCCCCAGCCCCATGCCACTCTAGGAAGCGCTGTGGCCCTGGTTCCCGTTCCATGGGAGCTGAGGGGGGCGGAGCCTGGAGACAAGGGCAATGCACGGAGCCCTGTGCCCTCCTGTCCAGGGGCTGCAGGGACATGGTTCTGGCTACTTCTGAAAATGGTGTGGAGCCCATGGTGCCACAGGGGGCAATTCTGCAGGCCGGATCTAAAGCCCTGATGGGCCGGATCTGGCCTACAAGCTATAGTTTGCCCACCCCTGCTCTAGAGTGATCAGTGATACAACTTTAATGCCCATGTGTAAAGTGTCATAATTCTAATGACAGTTCGACTGCCTGATTCAGCTTTGCAATTCCAAACGAGTAATTCAAAGAAACTATCTTATTAAAATCATTTACCTTTTTAATAATAATGCCCTTACTCTAGCGAAGGTCTAGTTCTATGTGTGTGTTTCCCTGCTGACATAATGCTTACCCATGGTTCTAAAGCTGAATGTATTTCAAAAGTCAGTTTTATTTCCCAATATTTATTTTGCTTTCAGTTTTAGCGTTTCTCTTTCCTTGGGAAATGACGCTTGAGTCGTCAGCACGCTGTGCATTCGTAGTCTGTTCTCTAAAAATACAGTTCATACTAAATCTCTGCACTTGGTGATTGTGCCTGCATATGACCCTGATGGGAACTCCCCTGGCTCAAAGTTACATACCAACTGTTTCAGCAGAAGACATCTTTCGCGAACTCCTGCACTGAAATGTGGCTGCCCCCTTTATATTCCATCTTCCTATCGCTTTCTGACTGTAGTCAGTGAAGAAGTTCCCCTGGCTTTTTAGCTTGACAGGCTCTACCTGGACATCATTATCTCATCTCACCTCAAATATATACTTCACTACAGAGTGTCCTGTTTTGCCTTCTGGTGCATTAGCTGTCAGTGCTTCAGTTTTAAAGCTCCATCTTATTTTGTTTGGAGTCTGTGGATAATAGTGTAATAATAGCTCACTCTTTTATGTAGTGCTTTTCTTTTGTAGGTTTCAAAGCACTTTACATAGGAGGTCAGTATCATTATTTCCAGTTTTGAAGCCTGCCCTGTAGCTCCTGCTGAGGGTTTTGGGTACCTCTCTGCCCTGGCACCGGTACCCTGAGGGTCTGGAGAAGCAGCAGCCCAGCAGACTGTCTCAGAATTCAACAGCCGTGCCTATCTTGTCTGGGGCCTGAAGGCTCTCCTGGCTTTCTCCATTGCTTCCTGGAAATCCAATATAGGCTCAGTCCAAGAGAACTTAAATGATTCAGAGTAGAGTCCCGGTGGGAGTAGCACCAGCAGGTGTTGAGGTTCCTGTGTTTATGGAACCTGACACCAAGCTGGGATTGCTCAGCAGACTTCCAAACAACGTTTCACAAGACAATGCATGTGACCCATCAGTGTGTGCTGGCTTATGAGTCAGGAGCCAGAAATAGGCTCTCTTCCCTTTTGCATCTTATATGGGTGCAAACTAGTGATGTAAAAGTGGTTTTAATGCTGTATCACATTCTGTTTTGGCTGGGGATTGCCTGTGGCTGTCATGCCAGGAATATTTGTGATCGCAGTGGGTTTAGGGGTCAAATGGACATTGGGGAGTATTAAGCCAAACAGCATTTAAACTGACCATAAACACAATCCTTTAACTCTATTTCTAGGCTAACATAGATGGGGCCTGAGGATTGATATTGGAAAAATATCCAGTACCTTAGTTTTTAGAAGTTCCTTGTGATAGACAGAAGAGTCTTAATGCCATATTTATTTTTCAGCTGGGAGGTTTAATGCCTCTTCATATTGCTGTAGCCATTCCTGGTGAAGAAGGGGTCAAGATAACGGAATTAATCCTTCATTCAGCTACAGATCCCGATGCAAGGGCAGAAGACGAAGATGATGTATATGCACCAGACTGGGTATATTGCACCATTACTCTGTCCTCTTCCAACTGTTTTGGTGTGGGCTGTGGAAGACTAGAGCAGGAAATTGGTTGACTGCCTGTTGGATTGAAACCTCTGCACACTGTTGGAATAATTGCACTTCCTCTGGAAAAACCTGGCATATCGCTGACATACACAGAGGGTTACAACAACACTTATTTATGATTTGTGGTACCAGACACTATTGTAGAATCCTGATGCATGTTAGGCACAGGCTAGAAGTCTGCTGCATGCAATTGAATAGATGTAGGTGAAGTGCAACTGTAGTATTGAGCCTATAATCACTATTCCTCAGAAAGAAACATCTTTGTGGGCTGAATCTGCTTGTTCCAGCGCTATGGAGGCAGCTTAACTGTTTCTTCATTCCTCTTGAATCCAGACTCCTGCTGGACCTCTGCAGCACTGCGCTCTGACCCCAGAGCAGCATTAGGCCAGATCTACACTAGAAGCTTTTGCCAGTATATCAGTGTTGGTTAGGGGTGTGATTTTGTTTTTGAACAACATTTTTATACAGGTGGAAGCCCTAGTGTGGATTTGTTAATATTGGCAAAAAAGTGCTTTTGATGGCTCCGCTTATTTCATTCAGGGAAACGTTATACTCTAGGCTGGCAGAAACACTTTTTCGCTGATATGAGCACTAGGAAGGAAATGAGGCCTAAGATGTACAGCTGTCCATGGCAGCATGCTTTAGTGTATGTGGGGGGGTTTCTTTCTCAAATTGTTGACAACTTAAAATAAATGTAAGTTCCAGTAATTGGGAATCCATTGGCCTTCCCATTAGGTCATCCTGAGCACCCTATGCGCTGAATATCCATTCCCTTTGACTCCTTCCGAATTGTGTCTCAGTGGCCTAGCCCAGACCAATATTTCAGCACACCATGCTCTGGCTTTCCTCAGCAATGCAGCAAGTGAACTTACTCA
Organism: Chelonoidis abingdonii; assembly: GCF_003597395.2. Lineage (NCBI taxonomy): Eukaryota > Metazoa > Chordata > Testudines > Testudinidae > Chelonoidis > Chelonoidis abingdonii. Next base: position 46,092,070 of record NC_133776.1, on the reverse strand, counting down.
TACTGCCAGCTGTCTGTGTCAGTGGACGAACTGCCACCATGTGGGTGTGTGAGTGCAGGCTACCCCAGCCTGCCATTCTGTCACTGGCTTCTCTCAGTGGCTCTTAACCTTTCCAGACTACTGTACCCCTTTCAGGAGTCTGATTTGTCTTGTGTACCCTCGAGTTTCACCTCACTTAAAACTACTTCCGTACAGAATCAGACATAAAAATACGAAGCATCACAGCCACACTATTAGTGAAAAATTTGCTGACTTTCCCAATTTTACCATCTAATTATAAATCAATTCAAATATAAACATTGTACTTACATTTCAGCATATAGAGCAATATAAACAAGCCATTGTCTGCATGAAATTTTAGTTTGTACTGACTTTGCCTGTGCTTTTTATGTAGCCTGTTATAAGAGTAGGCAAATGTCTAGATGAGTTGATGTAGCTGCTGGAAGACCTCTGCGTACCCCAGGGGTACATGTACCTCAGTTGAGAACCACCAGCCTGTCCCCTACTGCCATCCTATGTGTGCCAGCAGCTGCAGGCAAAGCAAACTTAAATTCTCCCCTCTCTAGTTCCTCTTTGTGTGCTTTGCAGTGACCGGATTTCCTGTGCTACCTTAACGGGCCTACCAGTAGTTCTCTACAGAGCAATACAGAAGATACTGGCCTGCGAGTTCATACCACCAGCTTGCCAGGGCTGTTAATCAGTCTGGCCATTTTTTTCTTTTGGAGTTGGGAGGTATTTTTTCAACTCTGCAGGATAGAGGTCAACACAGCGTACTTTTGTTGGTTTAGAAATTCTTAAGAGCAAGGAGAAACCTGAACATTTCCCCTTCTCCTCTGGGAAATCCATCTAGACAGGAGCATTCTAAAAAGGAGCACCTTAGAGAATTTGTTTCTTTTCCTTCTAGCCTCTCAGTTGCTGAAGTTATAGTAAAAACAAAGAAATAAATTCCTTGTGTCATAGGAGCCATATGCCACCTCTGGAATTCTGGTCCATGTGTCTTCTTGGGTTGGGACAGTCCATAGAAGATGGGCAGATTCTATCCTTGTTCAGTCTATATCTGTAATGGAATGGAGCTTTGGAAGAGAAAATATTCTACATTGTTCTTAGTAGATCTCAAGAATCTTATCCTTCCCCATGAGATGTGGTTGACGCCATTTTCCTGTCCAGTTAAGAGGAAGCAGTTGCCCAGTCAGGGGCGGCTCCAGGCCCCAGCACGCCAAGTGTGTGCTTGGGGCGGCAAGCCGCGGGGGGTGTTCTGCTGGCCGCCGCGAGGGCGGCAGGCAGACTACCATCTGTGGCTTGCCTGCGGAGGGTCCGCTGGTCCTGTGGCTTTGGAGGACCTCCCACAGGCATGCCTGTGGGAGGTCTGCCGAAGTGGTGGGACCAGTGGACCCTCCGCAGGCAAACTGCCGGAGGCAGCCTGCCTGCCATGCTTGAGGCGGCAAAATCCCTAGAGCCGCCCCTGTGTCCAGTCATGTCTATGTGATTTGGAATATCATCCTATAATGCTCTCCACACTGATATGATCTTGATAGGCTAGATGAAGAAAGAGACATCCACATCAGTATTACCTGGATGACTTGCTGCTGAAAACTTGCTTAAAGGAAACTCCTTTCTACACAGTCCAGTAACCCTCTGCTAACCTGATTCCTAATTAATCAAAAATTACAAGAACTGACTTTTATTCATCTCTGAGCTGATTTTTTAAGATACCTCCACTGGTAACACTCCCATTATTCTCACTTCTAAAATTACAGATTTCATCCTTCTGCTCAGCTGCTTGCCTACAAGTGTCTGCAGTATTTACTCATAGTAGTGTTGAGCAAATACAAACCCAGTGCAATGCAGTGCCCCTAAATTCATCCATTCTTCTTCCTGACCAGAGGACAAAAACTGAGGACTGATGGCATTGTCAATGAAGTCCTTCTTCAAACATTTCTCAGCAGCATCTTCATATTGCACTTGGAGAGGTCAAATGGACAGTGGTGATATATGCACACCAGCAAGTAGGAGTATAGGGCACAGCTCTATACCATAAGGCAGGGGTGGGCAAACTTCGGCCTGCGGGCTGGATCTGGCCCCTCAGGCCTTTGGATCCAGCCCACAGGATTGCCCTCCGTGGTGCAGCGGGCCCCGTGCCGCTCTCAGCAGTGGTCGGCTCAACATCCCTGTGGCCCCCAGGCCCTTATCTCCAGGCCCTGACCCCCACAGCTCCCATTGGCTGAGAACGGGGAATCACAACCAATGGGAGCTTCGGGGAAGGTACCTGGAGGTGCGGCAAGGGCAACGCACGCGGAGCCCTCCGCCCTCTCTTCTCCAGGGGCCGCAGTGCTTCCTAGAGCGGCGCGGGGCCAGGGACAGGGCAGGCATGCAGGGAGCCTGCCCTGGCCCTAGTGTGTGCTGTTGCCATCCCGGAGCCTGAACCCCTCCTGCACCCTGTCCCCCAACCCCCTGCCCTTCCTGCAGCCCAACCCCCTGTCCTCAGCCCCTCATACACCTGGCACCCCTCCTCTGCCCCAGTCCCTTGCCCTGAGCCCCTTCCTGCACACCGCACCCCCTCCCACGCCCCACACTCCCTCCCTTACCCCAACTCCTTGACCTCGGCCCAGAAAGTTTGCTGACCCCTGCCATAAAGTCAGCAGAGTCTCTTCACTCCTGTGGAAGTGGGGCCTGTCTACTAGAGCAACACATGCCTAGGTCACGGTTGTGTGGCTTGGTTGACATATATCTAGATTTTTTTACGATTTGAAAGCAGAAAGGTACCATTATTTTATTCTTGTCAATGGAATCCATGAGCTCAGAAAATGCCTCTACCTGTGGGCAGATGTACTCATGTAAAGCTTCCCCGTCTCCTCTAATTGCCAAAATGGTTTGAGGGAAATAGGCCTAGACAGAGCATTTGTAATTCTAACCAGACTGCAGTTCCCTTGGCTCATAGTGATGATAGTCTACAAACCTTCAGTAACCTTGAACTTGACACACTGGTTTTATAGCCTGGAACCGTAGAGTCTAAGTCTCCAGCAACATGGATACTGTCAGGAACTAGTTAACCTTCTGTTACAATCTCAAACTTCCATAAGCAATGTGTACAAAAGCACTGGGAGAATTTATTCACTTAGGGGTTGGCAAACTTTTTGGGCCAAGGGCCACATCTGGGTGGGGAAATTGTCTGCAGGGCTGGGGCAGGGGGCTGGGGTGCAGGAGGGGTGTGGAGTGCAGGAGGGGGCTCAGGGCAGGGGTGCAGGAGGGGTGCGGACTGTGGGAGTGGGCTCAGGGCAGGGGGTTGGGGTGCAGAAGGGGTGCAGGGCATACCAAGGGGCTCAGGGCAGGGGGTTGGGGTGCAGGAGGAGTGCGCAGTGCAGGCAGGGGGCTTAGGGCAGGGAGTTGGGGGGTGGGGTGCAGGAGGAGTTTGGGCTCCGGGTTGGCAGCGGCACACACCGGGGCCAGGGAAGGCTTCCTGCCGGCCTATCTCTCTGTCCCCAACCCCACGCCGCTCCAAGAAGTGCTGCAGCCCCTGGGGAAGGCGGGGTGGAGGGCTCCACATGCGCTGCCATTGCCACGCCTCCAGGTACCTCCCCCAAAGCTCCTGTTGGCTGTGGTTCCCTGTTCCCAGCCAGTGGGAGCTGTTGGGGTTGGTGCCTGGGGACCGCAGGGGCCACGGGGGGCAATTCCGCAGGCAGAATCCAAAGGCGTGAGGGGCCAGATCCGGCCCACGGGCAGTAGTTTGCCCACCCCTGATTTAAGACACAGATCTCAGTTTAGCTGTGGTCCAAATGTCTGCCAGAGACCACTGGTTTCTCATAGGCCTTCATAAAGGATTACGCCTGTGTCATAGTATTCTTCCTCAATCTGAACCTTAGAGTCCAAAAAACTGAGGTACTAGCATGAAATCCTCTAAGCTTAATTACCAGCTTAGATCTGATAGGCTGCCACCAATCAGGATCCTGAGTACCTGATAAATTCTGGTCTCCTCAAGACCTTCCCTGGGGACCCCCAAGACCCAGATTCCTTGAGTCTCACAACAAAGGGAAATAAACCATTTCCCTTCCTTCTCTTTACCTCCTCCCAGATCTTTCCTGCCTGGGTACACCAGGAGATTACCGTGCTTCAACTCCTTGAAACACAACACAGAGAGATCAGGTCACTCCCTCCTTATCCTCACAGAGGCAATACAGATTCAAGCTCCGTGAATCTAACACAAAGAGAAATTTACTTCCTCCACCCAGTCCTTGGGGAAACAGATCAATACTTAGCATTAACAAGAGTAAAAAATCAATTAGGTCTTTAAAAGAAAGTTTTTAATAAAAGACAAAAGAGTAAAAATAATCTTGTAAATTTAATGTATATACAGGTTTTTCAGCTTATGAAAATGGATAAACACTATCAAAAAAAATACAATTTAAAATATTTCCACACACTACACATTTGCAAATACAGAAAAACAATTAAAACCTAACTGTCTTTCTATCTTTGTACTAAATTGGAAACAGAAGATTAGAGAGCCTGTAGATACGTGTGGTCACTCTCAAGTCCAGAGAGACAAAACCAAGAACAAAGACCCACACCCAAACTCCTATCCAGATTGGAAATATCTTGTCTCCTGATTGGTCCTCTGGTCAGGTGTTGCAGGTCGCTGTTTGTTAACCCTTTACAGGTGAAAGAGACATTAACCCTTAGCTATCTGTTTATGACAGCCTGAGTTATCTAAAGGTTCAATTTTCTACTCTCAGGATTAGTAATACAAGATTTCTTGGGTCAGTTTTCTCCTCACATCTCCTGTTTCTTCATAGCAGTTGCACTACAGAGACTTGCAGTGGCACTGGGGCACTTGAACCTTAGTACTGCAGGCTCTGAGAGTCTACTTTCTGATCCTCTAGAGAAGGCCTTGCCATATTTGTCTCCTTCTGTTACAGCAATTGCATTAGTTAGGAGAGTGAACTGGGAGCAGTGTCAGCTTAAAGAATCTTTTCTTGAATTCTTCCTTTAAAAGGTGGTTCTTAAGCTCGGTCTTGACTTTGTACCCAGCCACGAAAACAAAACTAACACTAAACAAAAACAAAACAAACCACCAAGCTCCACCTAAACCAAACAATTTCTCTCCCTTTATTTTCCCCCTAAACTCAAATATTAAAAAACCAGCCTCGTAATCTGGATGTGAAATGGACTAAAGTGTGTAGGAGAACATAATCCACTGGAATCTTAAAAATGTCTGAAGTACTACTCTGACTCTTAATGGGTCTAATTAAACACTTATCAAGCATGGAAAGCATCCAAATAAGACCCCTTCTGGAGACATCAAAGTACATTCGCAAAGGACCTGGGGATGAGAGTCACAGAGCTTTGCAATGAAGTCACTTGAGAAACAATTCTATGAAGCACTACAAGACTCATTTTCTCACCTCAACTGATCCTGCATTTGGTCCTTTCAGCTCCCCTTGATTTAAACTATGCAATAAAATAAAAAATAAATCAATAACGTAAACTTTCATTTCTCCTAGAGAGCTTTATATGGCTCTTGTATTTGATTCCTTTTGTTACTTATTTGCTAGTAACATCCAGACCAATGCATGTCCCATGTATAGGAGAAAGAAATTAGTGTCCTGTCATATAACTTTTATTTCTCAAAATGGAATACATTCATTGGGGGTAGGAGCCCCTTTGTGTGCATCAATGTTTGTAGATGTTAGAATGAAAGGTATCTTAATGCTTCTGGCCTACAGTGGGTTGTGTGTTTTTCAGGATGCAGTGCTGCAGCAGTCCAGCAGATGGAGCCTGAATCTAAAGAATGAAATTGGAAAGGTGTGGGGTGCTCATGCTGTGTCTACTGTGGTGTAATGAGCAAATCCAGACTAGTGGATAATGTCCAGGCCAGTGGATTCCTGGACCAATATGTTTTCTATTAGCTTATCTCTAAGCAATACTGAAAGTGTGTGTATCTGTTTCTTTTGACTTCTTTACATTCAGAATGAGCCTGCTGAATCACCAGTTGTTATTGCCATGAAACTTAATAATGAAACTGGACCTCCTAGCGAATACTACTCATCTTCTAGCCTTGTCCCAGAGGAAGGTGGGAGGACTCCTTTGCATATTGCCTGTGAAAGAGAGGATAACCCCAAGGTAGGAGCACACTGGAACTGTAGGAATGTCTCTCCTCTAGGTTGTGGTTTTGCTCCTGTAGAATACACATAATTCCCAATCCTCAAATGACATATCTTACCCTACTGAGGAGTCCTCTGTAGGATCTGATTTCATATGGCTTCTGTGGAAGAAATAAAACTCATCTCTTTTATGGGAAGGGTCTGATCCTTTAGTCTGTGTGATCTTGGCTGCTCTGGGGATTTTAGCTATAGGTGGCCAGCCACCAGTGTAGCTCCTCTGGCAGCCCAACAAGACACAAACTAAACGAGTAAATTGAAACCCCTCTATTATGATGCATGCATGCTCTAACCGAACTACTGTACCATGTGGTTTATAGAGCTGCCCTTCACGACCCAGCCTCTTTTTGTTTGTTCTTTTCCTTCCATCATGGCCAAATTCCACATTGTGAACACTTTGAGGCAGGGACGTTATTTTAATACTTGTTTTGTGTAAGGTGCTTGTAGGTGTGACCTGAATCAACGGCAGTGTTTAGCCTGGTAGATTGACTGAGGGTCTTTTAAACTCTGCTTTGTTTGTTTTTTTGGTCTATCTAGCACTAAAGTTGATCAGAGCTCCAATACAGTAAACAAGTTTTTAATTAGAATCCCCCCCTCAACCCTGCCTTCTCCAAAAGTCAAGCCATTGTCACCTACTGTATTCTGTTTTCTTCCTCTGATATTCGATCCTGCTGCTTGATCTTGTGGTTCTACATATTGGGATTCTTTCACGTAGCTTCATTCTTTGACTTTCGACCTCTTTTTAATGCTTTGCCTTAAAGCGGACTTTAAGTAGAAATGGTGTAAGGTTTCTATTATCTTCTTCTTAATTACATTTGATGACTGGCCCTATGCAATTTAGCAAATGTGAAAAAGTCTCATTTACTATGCCAGGATGCTTTACGTTCAATACATTGTGTCCTTTCAGGAGCTGATTGCTTTGCTGACATGCATTTCTTACCTGGCAGGTTTTTTATGGTTGCTTTCACATGCAAATAAAAAGTCGATAAGCTAACCTTACCTCTCAGTCCTTTCTCAAAATCACACATAATTAAGAATTTTAATTACTGTAGATCTTAGTTTCCAGGAATTTCAATCTGTTTTTTTCCTAAGGTTGTTTTGAAGCTATTGAGTATTTAAGAGTTACCATTCTTGTATAACTAACCTCTATTGTAGAGCTCCTTTTTGCATTTACACTGTCAACTCCTGCATTCAAGGATTCATATTGTAGCGCAAGATTCCTTGGTACAGGTTATAAATGCTTGGCTAGGTGGGGAACTATTCTGGAAAATGTAATTGAAATTGGGGGCTGTTAGGTTTTTTCGTGTGTGTGTATGTGCTGGTGTGTATCTATTTTGGAGGTGGGGCTGGTAGCACTGCCTTTTACTAAGATTGCCCAACATTTCCCATCATAAGACCCTGTCTTAAGATGCTTATAACTTTGCCATACTTTAACTATTTATGCTGAAATATTCCATGCTGAGTGTCTGCCTCTTTTGTGGACTATTGCAGCCAAAATGGTTCATGATTTTCTGAGAATGAGGCGAGGGAAAAATAAGTGGGTTTTGCCCATGTTATAAAATTCTGGTGATGGTTTTCTTTGAAAAGCTCTAGCAATCTCATGCTTAGAAATTTGACTGGTAGTGCCTAGAGACCAGAGGAGTGGGGAGAGACAGGTGAAATGAGGCACCTGGGGATTGAGGGGAGAACGGGGAATGCTGTGCAAGGAATGAAGGGAAGACTGGGTCAGGGAGATCAGAATGGCGAAACTAAGACTTGCTGGGGAAGGAGTCTGGGACTGGAATGAGAATACTGGGGCAAAGAGACAGGACAGGGACAGGTTGGAGGGGTGGGGCAGAAGGGCCTATGCCCACTAGAGAGCATACTCCCCTCTGGAGCCTGGGCTGGAACCAAGATCCCTGAACTGCACCAAATATTTAGGAAACCCACTTGCAAAGTGTCCCATGCTCGTGTAGTGCTGGTCCACATAGAGGATTACAATTTCCTGCTGCTATCAGTAGTTACTCCATTAGCTCAAGTGGCAGCGGTCTGTGCAGTGGATCTAATGGCTCCAACTCTGCTGATGATTCATGTGGGGGTCCCTTTGCAGACACAGGACAGGCTTTCTGTTTTCATTGTGCTTTATTACAAAGCTAGGGAATTGCACACACAGAAGATAATTAAAATGCCATTATTAATGTAGCATTCTCAAGCACTCAGAAGTTAGGAAATGCCAGAATTAAGGTTGCCTGTGCAACCAGTCTTTAATTACACGATCACATTCTGTTTTTTCCACAGGACCCCTCCTTCATTGAGTGTACAGAATGGACAATATTTTCTTAGTGAGTTGCTATTCCGTACTTTTTCTCCTCATTCGGTCTATGGCTCCAGGCCTTACTTAGTGTACAGTCTTCAAACCCTGTTGTGATGACTGAAGTGTTAATTTCCTCATAGGATTTTCTGTGGCGCTTATCACTATAATATTTAACTGCTTCACAGACATTCATAAAGTTAGTTTCACAACACCCCTGTGAGATGAGAGATATTATCCCCATTTTAGAAATGGAGAACTGAGGCACCAGAGAGATTAAAGTCAAAAGTATCCATTAATTTTGGGTGCCCAATCTGAGATGACTAGGACCTGATTTCTCAGAGCACTTAGGTTTACACAGCCCTCCATCTGTGGAAAGCATAGCTCCTGTTGACTTCATTTGCAGCTTTTTGTGTGCTCAGCACTTCTGCAAAAAGACCCCACACTCTCAAGTCAGGCACCCGGGAAAAAGAAGAATACTCACTTAATGACCACCTGTGAAAAGTTTGGCTTACGTCACTTGCCCAGCATCACATAGGAACCTTGTGGCAGAGACAGGGGTAGAATCCAGTTCTCCAGGGCAGCATTCAGCTGCCTTAATTTTGAGACCCTTCTCTCTCTTCTTGCAATCCTCTGCCTCCTTCACTACACACCTTCCAGTTTCTGCAACAAAAGAGGCAGGGGTCTTACAGACAACAGTTTCCTTCACTACATAACCCTCATTCATTTCTACCACGTGTCCATCATGTGCACTGAATGAGGCTGGGATCCTATGATAAAAATAGTATGTGATCATATAAATAAAGGCTGAATTTTAATGTGTATGCACAAGGAGGCCCAGTTAAGGTTGCACACACAACCTTAATTTTGGCAGTTCCCAATTTTTGAGGGTTAAAGAAGCAACCTTAATAATGCTCCTTTTAAATGTTTTTTTCTGTGTAATTGTGATAAATGAGGGGGGTAGCTCCCTTTTATGGACACCCAGCCAGTCAGTAGCTATAGAATCCTCCTTAGCAGCTGTACCCTAATTGCCTTAACTGTAAATGGTTAAGAGAAGCTTAACCTGAGTTGGCACCTGACCAGGGAACCAATAGGCAGGCTGTACCCTTTCTAATTGGAAAAACTGCTGTGGGGGAGAGATTCTTTGTCTTTCGGGCTGGAGAGAGGGGAAGGCAGCAACAAGCTATAAGCTTTAAGCCAGGTATGGGAAATCATCAGCATCATACCTAGAAGCTCCTCATTTGGAACCCCAGATATGTAAGTAGCACAGGAAAAGTTAAGACAGATGTGATTAGGAACCTTTTGGTTGTTTTGGTTTGTGGATTCCTCTGTGCTGACCCCAGGTACTTTTGTTTTGCTTGTAACCTTTAAGCTGAAACCTAAGAAGGTTATTTTTGATGTTTAATCTCTAAAGCCTGAGTTTTCAGATGTTTCTTTCTTTTTTAATAAAGTTTACCTTTTTCAAAAGAATCCTTTGATTCCAAAGTCCTTAGACAAAGGGTTGGTCTGTGCTCACATTTCTAAGGCAACTGGTTGATATTTTATTCTGAAGCCTCCCCTGTGGCCTGCATTGTGCAAGAGGTCAGACTAGATGATCATAATGGTCCCTTCTGACCTTAATGTCTATGAGTCTATGAAAGGGGGTGAAGAGGCTTGGGGGGATATTTTGGGGGGGATAGGGATTCCAAGTGACTCTTCCCTGAATATTTGTGAAAATCACTTGGTGATGGCAGCGATATCTGTCTAAGGCAAAAAACTGTGCCTTGGAAGAGTTTTAACCTAAACTGGTAGAAGATAAGCTTAGGGGGTCTTTCATGTGGGTCCCCACATCTATACCCCAGAGTTCAGATTTGGGGGGGTATATCCTGACAGTAATACTTGTATGTGTTTATAGCACGTGTTTAATGCTGTTGTTTTTCATAAGCTTAATGTCTTGATTTTCTTTTTTATGATCTAATTCTACCTTTTCCCCCCTATCCAGCATGTCAGAGATGTTGTCCACCTCCTCTTAACTCATAAGGCAAATCCTAACACCTTGTGGAGTGGCCATTCACCCCTTTCCCTGGCAATTGCCAGTGGGAATGATTTGGTGAGCATCATTAATTCCTTCTTTCTTTCTTTCTTTACTTGATTAATTTTTGCTTTGGTTCCTTCCCCAGTAGAGCCAAGATGGCTTGTGTGTTGGAGTGACCTGTGTTTATTTTCAATGAAAGTATCTAAATTTACTTTTCTTTCAAACCTATGGACATAACCTGAGTTTTCCATTGTATTAAATGGGGATTTCTCTTTATGGATTGGTGGCTAAGAGCTTAGCAGGATTCAACAAGGAATATCCATCTATATGAATCATGAAAACATCCATTTACACTGTAGGATACCTTGAAAATATTATAAAGAACATAAACCATCCTACTTTTGGGTTTAAGTCAAGCACTAACTGATGGGATTAGGAAGAATCTTCCTCTACAAACATTCTGAAACTGTCCACCAAGTTACTATTTGTATCTTCTGAGGCATCTAATGCTGGCCACTATCAGAGACTTGACATTGGAATAGATGGCTCACTGGTCTGATCCAATAATGTAGTTCCTATTTAAAACAGTTTGGTTTGAAATAATCAAAACTACTAACATCTAAAAATGCTGTACTGAGCATGCCCTTTATAAAATTTCCATATAGATGCACTATCCAGGCAGTAAGTGCTTTGGAAGTAAGCACTTTTAAGAACTGCTTAAGAGAGAACATTTCATCCACTGTATAGATGATTCCTCTTGACCTACATCCTCCCACCTCCTCATCTGCTCCCATTAGTGTGTGTTTGAACCTGGGATCGTAAGAATACACATTCAATTATAATTGCCCATGCTGTGGAACTTTTGTGCCTCCAGAATCCAGTCTAGCAGATTCACTGGAGGTCTGACTGTGATTTTGTAAGTATCACACTAGTACTACTAAAATCTGCTCTCCTTAAAGTGCACATATATTAATTTTGCGTTTAATAAAGACAATAGGGCAATACTTAAAAAATCCCGCAGTTGGTCCAGGAGGTGTACACTGATGGGGTTGTTTCTTCTTATCTTCTTGCTTAATAAAAGAAACTGTTAGTTGCAATAAAACAAAAAGGGAAGGTTTTTAGATTTTAATATAAAGTTTTGAATAACTTCACGAAAGGAATGAATTTGAGTTTTACTGTCTTATAGAAATAATATAAGAAGGGCTAAAGTAAGTCCTGAAGCACAATGTAGGAAATTATCATCTGAAGAAGATCGCTTTGCCTGGCTTGAATTTTTTTTTTTAATTAAATGCACAAAGAAATGCAAAGGAAACTACTGAAAAGTATTTGACTTTGTTAGAATCCTTTAGCTATTTCCAAGTAGAATGGCCACATATTGTCTATATGGCACTTGTTTATACTGTAATTATTGTCTGGGCTAATATTGTACTGAGTCCACTTGGTGCTAGCTTGCTAGCTTTGCTGCTGTGGTGGGAAGGATCGTGTAATGACCTAGATAGCTCTTGGATCTGGACTCCAGTTCTTTGGCACGTTGTGCACAGTGCTTTACAACCGGTTAATCTACAATACTGAATACATTAATAATAGCAATATTCACTCACCCACATTGCATGTGGGCAGTATTTTTCATTACTTGTTAGCATAGTAAATGTAAATCCAAATACAGTACTACTCTGTACAATGTAGTTGAGTTCTCAGGGTGGGAAAGTAGTATTGGAGACACTGATTTATGAAGGAGCTGTATGTTTGTTTGAGAATCCAAGGAGAACAGCTAAGATCCCATAAGATTAGAAAAGAACTAACGTAGTCCTCAGTCATGCAGCTGGCTTTGGGTGAACAGATTCCTGTGCCTGCATGGAGCCTTATTGACATTGGTGAAGCTTCTTGTGGACACAAGGGACCATTTATTATTATTTTATTATTATCTATCATAATTCCCCTCTTTAAATAAAAAGAAATCAGGTGATCCAGGGAATTATGGAGCAACAAGTTTAATTACAATACACTGCTAAGCCAATTGATAAAGTGGTATTTATAACCACTTAGAGGACAGAGAGGGAGATGCTAGGTGATAGATAACATGAACTCAGAAGAAATCATGCTTGATTAACTGGCCTCATTCAGCTCAAGGTATAGTATCCCTGATCTCTCAGTCCATGCAGTGTACCAAAGTCCATGGATAGAGAGTCCGACCCAGGCTTTTCTCAAGACATCTTTGATTGTCCGAGAATGGGTTTGTGGGAGTCTTGCACTGATCTCTAAAAGGAAAATAGTTGAATAGAAGGGGCCTGTTAGACTCCTTTGGCTTAGGAAGAGCTGCTGTTCTGGGATAATAACAGCTGCTGTTTGAGTTAAAATTACAGAATTCAGTCTCATGTTTGAAAGATCTGAAGTCTAAGTCATGGAGTTTTATGAACATGTCTGGTGCAGTAATGGCCCAACAGGCCACAAATGTACAGCCTGTGTCGTTCTGTTTTTCTGGTAGTGCACAGGCTTTGTATTTTAGAAAAGCATAACAGCAGATGACTTTTTTAACACTACACAATGAAGCCGTAGACGTGTGGCTGGTCAGTAGGGTTCTATGATTTTTATCATGCTAAAAATGCAATACAAAGCAAGTGCAAAAATTATTCTAACAGGCCAATATTTAGCTGTTATTACTTTATGCCTTTAAGTTACTGAAAAATACTAGCGTGCATTCCAGGTATATTATTTTAAACACTGTAAAGTGTCGACACAGCTATCGTTGTACATTTTGGATCTCATAGTCCTGCTGTAAAACTGTCTAAGATGACATCATCATTCATTGATTTCTCATATTTAACTATGCCTGTTTGCAGTCAGTGACAGAACTCTTAGCATATGGAGCCGACCCCAATCTTCCATTAACCAACGGTATAGGCAGTGCCCTTTGTGCTGCTGTCAACACTACATATGAACAGAAGAGGACCCTAGCAAACAGGATTTTATTGGTAAGAAAACATACATTGTTTTTGACTTTAGTTTTCCAATTAACTTTTTCAGCAGGTGTTTTGAATTCTAGTTCTTCTTTGTGATTCAGTTGTCTCTCCTAGTAACCTTCAGTGATGCAGGTTTTTTTCTTAGTAACTCGATTCAACTGCCAATTCCTTTTGTTTCTGTATCTGAGTCTGTGCTGGGAAAATGATCTGTGTTGGAAAACATGTTAACATGTTTTAACTAGCATGGAGTAACTTACTGTCGTAGCTTCCTATTCAGATTTGAACCTTAGCGTTCATAACCTGAGAAGCTAGCATGAACCCCTCTAAGCTTAATTACCAGCTCAGATTTGATCTCGCAGCCACCATCCAAAAATTCCAGGGTTTTGGCTCCCTCTGGTCTCCCCAAACCCTTCCCTGGGGAACCCCAAGACTCAGAAGCCTTGAGTCTTACCACAAAGGGAAATAGCCCACTTCCCTTCCCCC